>NC_028648.1:69895266-69951967 GCF_001406875.1 Solanum pennellii | reverse complement strand
GTGCGCTCCTCATCAGACTGGGAGGCAGTGACTACGCCGGTCGCCACCTTTTTGGGTGTGACTCTGGAAGCACGTGCAGCGAGGGAAGGGGCGGAAGTGCCTGGGGGCACGTACTCAGGGTCACGCTCATCATTAGAGCCGATGACCATGCGGGCAGACGGGGCGACAGACTTCGATCGCCCGCGTGCGTAGATGCGGTCTTGCTTGGGTGCCATAGTAGATAGTACCTGTAAAGGATTGATATTAGTATGAGTAGTGGCAAACAAGACAGGCAAAACCATACGAAATAAAACATTGAAAATAGTGTGTCATTGATATTGAAACTGTATCACACGACGGGCCAGATGACGGCTCGTCGTGGCTATGACGGACCGTCATGAGGTCCGTCGTGTTTTACTTAGTAGATGTATACATAAAGAACCCTGAAGGAGGGGTCTCTGACCAGCATGACGGTCGTGCAGGACGGACCGTCGTGGGTACGACGGTCCGTCGTAAGTGTCCGTCGTTGGACACTTGGAAAAATTATTGGAGACCCTTAGCAGAGGGGTCTCAGACCAGCATGACTGTCGTGCAGGACGGACCGTCGTGGGTACGACGGTCCGTCGTAGGTGTCCGTCGTGGGACACTTGGAAAAATTATTGGAGACCCTTAGCAGAGGGGTCTCTGACCATTACGACGGTCATGTAGGACGGACCGTCGTGTCAACGACGGTCCGTCGTGGGTGTCCGTAGTGTGACACTTGGAAAAAAAACGAGCGACCCTTAGAAATAGGGTCTCTGACAACCGGAACGGTTGTGCAGGACGGACCGTCGTGAAGACAACGGTCCGTCACATGTGTCGTTGGGACGGGGTGCTAGGGCTTCTGGAACGGACCCTACGACGGTCCGTCGTGTGTGCGACGATCCGTCATCGGGGTCTCGTTCTGAGTTACTGGCAGAACTACAGGTACCCTAAGCAACCCCGATGAACCCACATGGTCTTGTAGTGTTGTGGACCTATATGTGTCTATCCCAACTACCTAGGAAACTACCAATGCAAAATCACCTATGCCTAGGGTTATCAACATGGCAAATTCGAACATTTTGAGCCTAGGTTTAGACATAATCATATCAAGGAAACAATATACGACTAAGAACTAAGCTAATACTAACTACTAAACCAAAATGCAAGATAAATGAGTATAAATTTAGAGACACATACCTTGGAAATGGAGAAGAAACAAATGGAGAATGATTCAGTTGGCACGGTAGATACCCACAGCAGCAGCACCGACTAGTAAATGATAATTATAAGGTTTAGGAGGATTGTGGGGGCAATGATCAGTGGGGGGAATGTGGAAGTTGAAAGGAGAGGGGAGATGAGAGGAATAAGGAAGTAATGGGGTGAAATATGGAGGGGTGGGGAGTATAAACGGTCATATTTTGAAAAGGGTCCAGCCGGGTCGGGTCGGGTTTATTTCATTAATCACGCGACGGTTCCCCGATGACGGTCCGTCGCATTTGCGACGACCCGTCGTGGGTTCCGTCGTGTGTGACCTAATTTCAAAATAGCAGAAAAACGTACCTGGACGACGGATGCATACGACGGTCCGTCGCATGCGCAACGGTCCGTCGTTATATCCGTCAGTGGCTGCTGAGTAGTTTTCTGCAGAATTTCCTGGTGATGTGCCTGCGAATTTAAAAACCCATGAGTAGAAAAATGCTATCCTTACTAAAAAAAAACGACAAGAATTGGGTTGCCTCCCAACAAGCGCCTTATTTAATGTCGCGGCACGACTGGGGACACTTGATTACTCAGCCTTCATCAAGATGGTTTGCCTCTATTACTTTATTCCCCGATGCTTTATGCCCAAAATAGAGTTTTATTCGTTCTCTATTCACCTTAAACCACACTCCCTCCTTGGCTTTTAACTCAACTGCTCCATGAGGGAATACTTGGGTAATCAAGTAAGGGCCAGTCCATTTGGACTTGAGCTTGCCCGGAAGACGAGGCGACCCAGAACTGTCTACAAGCACCAAATCCCCAACCATAAACTCTTGTTTTGCATTTTCCTGTTCAGTCTCCTTCTTCATCTTTTCTTTGTGGGATATGGCAGATACCGATTGGAGCTCACCACTCTGCCTCATGGTCCTACAAATGTTGAAGGTCGCTTCTTCATTATTCAACCGAAATGTCATCTGTCCCTTCTCCATATCAACTAAGGCTCTACCTGTAGCAAGGAATGGCCTCCCAAGAATAATAGGCACTTCAAAATCGACCTCACAATCAAGAATAACAAAATCAGCCGGAAAGATGAATGACTCCACTTTTACTAGCACATCATGGAGTATCCCTATAGGCCGTTTCACTCTCCGATCAGCCATCAGTAGCCGCATCGCAGTGGGTTTTGGATCCCCCAAACCCAACTTCTTGTAAATTGAGAGGGCATGAGATTTATGCTTGCCCCCAGATCACATAATGCTTTCGCAAAATGTAATGACCCAACTGTACAAGGAATAGTGAACGCACCAGGATCTTCTTTCTTTTGTACGAGGGATCTTGTAGCAATAGCACTACAATGCTGCAGTCTATCATCATCCTCGAAAGTGACCGATCTTTTCTTGGTGACCAGATCTTTCATAAATTTGGCATAACCGGGCATTTGTTCTAGAGCTTCTACCAAAGGGACATTGATAGAAAGCTGCTTCAACATTGTTATGAAACGCCGGTATTTACCATCCTCGGTCTTTTTCACTAATCTCTGAGGGAAGGGTGGTGGTGGCCTAGGCATGGGAATTACCTTGATAGGTACTTCTGCATCTTTTCCATTACTTTCCTCTGCTTCACCACTACCCTTTACCACATTATCATTATCCTTTCTCACATTTTCCTCAGTAGATGGCATAGGTGGGTCAATGGTTTGCTTACCACCCCGAGTAGTGATTGCCATACAGTGCGCATCATTCTTTGGATTTTGGACAGTGTTGCTAGGAAGAGTGCCCGGTTGCCGTGTGTTCACTGTCGCAGATAATTGGGCCACTTGCAATTCGATCTGTTTAATCGAAATTGCATGTGTATCAACTTTTTGCCCAATACTAGCTAAATCACCCCTTAACTCTTTAATGTGCTCATCACTAGCATCGAACCTCCTCATCATTTTGTGCAACATATCCTCAACTCGCGCCATACTATCTCCACCATCCCTAGGAGTAACTTCACGATTTTGAGGAGGGACATAGGGCCCATTCCTGTCGTTTCTATTAGCATAGTTACCCCTGTTAAAGTTGTTGTCGCGGTTGTAGTTTCCATCTCGGACATAATGACCCTCACGATTGTAGTTACCATAGTTCCGACCTTGGTTCCCTTGACCTTGGCGCCAATTATCCTGATTTGAGCCTTGGGCGCTTGGTCGGAAACCCCCCATCTGTTCATTTACTGCATAAGAATCCTCCGCATAGTAACATTCATCGTTAGGGGGTGGTGGTTTAGCCAAGTAGTTGACTGCATTAATCTTTTCTGCACCCCCAGTGACATGTTTTAGTACCAACCCAAGCTCAGTTCTCATCTGAGCCATTTCTTCCCGAATGTCATCTGTGGCTGGGTTGTGAGTGGACTGCACTGCAAAGGTGTTTCTCCCTGTATCAGATTTTCTAGTACTCCAAGCTTTGTTATTCCGGGAGATTTTTTCTAATTTTTCAGCGATCTCAGCATAAGGACATTCTCCATAAGATCCACCTACTATAGTGTCCAATACCGCTTTGTTGTTATCATCTTGTCCCCTGTAGAAGTATTCTTTCAGTGACTCATCATCTATACGGTGATTTGGAACACTTCTCAAGAATGAGGTGAATCTATCCCAAGAACTACTAACTGACTCTCCTGGTAGTGCCACAAAGTTATTCACCCTGTCTTTGTGGTTTAGTTTCTTGGAGACCGGATAGTAGCGTGATAAGAAGACATCCCTTAGTTGGTTCCAAGTAAAGATGGAGTTGTATGGGAGCTCAGTGAACCAAATAGCAGCCTCTCCCGTCAGTGAGAGAGGAAACACTCTAAGCCCTATTACATCTAGATCCAAATCAGGCCTCCCCACACAACTTTTACACACTGCCCTTACCTTAGCTATATGGGCATGTGGATCCTCAGAAGGTAGCCCTGAAAACAAACCTCTGGCAGTGAGCATTTGCATCAGGCTACTAGTTACCACAAAAGTGTGGCCTGTGGGTAGAGGAGGCAAAACCAGTGGCCCATCCGAATCTGCTATGTTATCATAGCCTCTGTAGTATGCTTGGGGCCGTGGAACGGGATTTTGTCCCCTCTGTTGATGTTCACCCGGAGCATCGGGTAACATCTGACCATGAACATCAACCGGAGCTGGGATGTTCTGGTTCGGATCCTCATCATTTATTCCCAAATTACGATTCATATTGCGCAGTGTACGCTCTAACTCGTGATCGTAGGGAAACAGCGGTTCTCTTCCTCTCCGTGTATTTGGCATACAAGGAGGATAGTTCTGAAAAGAAATCAAAAACAATAAAACAAAGTAAAATCAAGAAAATATCAACTAAACTATAGTAATAAGTTCAAGTTAATCTAAAAGCTATTATCCCCGGCAGCGGCGCCAAAATTTGATACGCTCAAACTTACTTCTCAAATAAGAAGTAAAGCGGTCGTGTCAAGTAAATAACCCAACTAGTGAGGTTGGGATCGTTCCCACGAGGAAAATAGTCTAGACTTAACTTCAACTTGTTATTACTATTGTTCGGTTGATAACTTCCTTAGAAAGTAAAAACATAAAAATGTAAAAAGGGGGGTTTGTATTTCCTAATAAGTAAAAAGAATTAACTAAATTGAAAGAGACACTTAATGAGTTTGAAAGTTGGGTTTTAATCAGTTAATCAAAGTAACTAGGGTTTACGTGTTCCCCACAGGTTCATAACTTGATAATTCTAACTATAACAATTCTTTCCTAGTATCTTGCATGCAAAGTGATAAGTTATGTATTTCTAAATCCTTGGTCCGGCATCTAGAAAATCTCACTCCGCACCTTGGTCCGGCTACGTGTGTTGCTTTCCTAACCCTTATCTTTACCTCATATTAAGCATCGCATTCGATATTTGACTAAGTTATTACCTCGTACCAATCAATACTAGCCTATTAGATAGTATACACTAAATCTATGTTAATAATTCTTTTCCTATTATCTACCTCCTTGGTCCGGCAAGTAGCATTAAGGCGAGTTCTAACGTTGGTCATCCGTTAAAAAGACTTCTAAGCGAAAGAATTATTAATACATGCAAGACACTATTCGAGAATTGTTATTTTAGTTAGGGTTTATCTCATTATTTGCCTATGGTTCCCACAACCCTAGTTATGGAGTTTAGTTACTCATAGCCATAAACACAATATTCAAATATATTAAATAAGAATTCATGTACTTACTTCAATGAGAAAGAATAAAATCCAAAAGGTTGCTTGATTAATCACCAAAAATCACTTGCAAGAATTCTCAAAGTAATCAAAAATCTCACGAAAAGTCTAATGATTATCAAGAATCTCACAATACAATGTTTACCAATACGGAGTTTTAACAATCTAAGAGTCTAACTATCAGGTGTCTAACCTCAAAAACGAGGTTTTTCGAACTATTTATAAAAATACAAAAACCTAATTAAACAAGAATTCTAATTGCTGGAAATCTGCCAAAACGCGGCTGGGTCGACGGACCACGCGACGGACCGTCGTGGTCACGACGGACCGTCGTGGACTCCGTCGTCCCATACTTGGTGCAATTTCTTCTGCTGCTCTCTTCATTCCCCTCAACGGCAAGTATGACGGACCGTCATAGGCACAACGGTCCGTCGAGGGTCTCCTTTCAAAAGACTTAAACTCTTGGAATCTGGGTACTGGGATCACTTCTCTGATCTTCACGACGAACCTGCAGGACGGACCGTCATAGCCATGACGGACCGTCACAAGCTTCGTAATCCCACACTTGGTCAGACTTCCCCATCTTCCTTCAGCAGCTGCACTACGCTGCCACCTACGGACCGTCACAGGCACGACGGACCGTCATAAGCTCCGTAGGTGGTCTCTTCTGCATTTTTTCGCTCAAAATCTCCGCATTCAGCCTTGGACAGATTTCCTGCAAAACAAAGAGAAACTTATATCAAAATTAGCACAAAAAGGCTTTCGGACACACTAAACTTAAGGAAAAAGTATTAATTATACCGTGAAACCATGGTATATCAGTTTTATACAAGACCATGACTTGCATGTCCTTTATGTGATGAATGAGTCTTAAATGAACTAATGAGTGCAACGACTTAAGTTAAGAAAGTATGTTAAAATGAATAAGTACTTATCTAGAGTAGTTAAGGGTTGTCTAGTTAAGGCTTGAATGGGGCATAGGAATGGTCACTTGTTATCTTTCCTAGAGGAGTCTTAAGAATGACTCTAGTTAGGGAAGATGATTGTTTATGTGGACATGATCCAAACAAAGGAAGTCATAAGGATTATTTAGGTAGTCTTGAAGAGGTCAATCATGGATGATCTACTTAAGTAAGCCTTTTGATATCTTTTGATGAGGAAATGTCATATTATTGATATCTTGATATATTTGATGTTTGTAAGTGTGTATGTGACTCATTATAAGTAGTCTTGAGAATCATTTAGGCATGCCTGGAGAGGTTGTATGTGCGGTCTCTCTTTGTGTGACTTAAGTGAGTCATAGGATGACTTTAAGTGGTATAATTACATGCTAGAAGGTGTCTAAAGTGAAGTGAAGGAACTTTACTTTAACAGTGAATTGAGTTCACTGTACAGTGAAGTGAATTTGCTATAATGTTTCCAAAAATGTGACTATTTGCTTAAATGATTTATTATGTGTTTCTAAGTTATTAAATTTTGTTCTTATGCTTATAATAGTGATGTTTTAATCGAAATTCATGAAAACCATGTCATTTACTAAATGTCCCTTTTTCATAATTTTTTCATGGTTTCCATAATTAGTACATCTTATGTGCTAACCCCTTCTTTTCCCTTTTTGAATAAAGTGTAAGGATTGGAAGTCTTGATGTTCCATGGAGGATGGATAGGTTTCTAAGGTTTGAAGATGAAGTACTGGTGAGTCCTTATTGATTCGAGGACAATATCCACATGTCCCTTATGTCATAGTCTTTATTTTATTGTCTTGTATGGGATTATTCCCAAGTGTTTTATACTCTAAAGTTTCGATAGTTCAAGTAGATATTGTAAAGATTTAATGTTTTAAATGATAGTCTTCCGCTTGTGTAATGTATGTAAAAGAGTTCTTCGTGTGTGAAGAATGTTTTAAATTCTTACCATTTAGTATGTATTTTTATGCAATGAATGATACAAGATTCTTAGATGAGACTTCTGGAAGTCTCATTTGCTGTGTGACGACACAAGGATGCTCTAACTTCTAGGGTGTACTTGCATGTTGTGACAAAGTTGGTATCAGAGCATAAGGTTTGGGGAGTGTCTTAGTTGTCTTATGAACCACATCTAGTAGAGTCTTTTTATAATGTGAAGCGTGCCACATTATAAATAGGAGGCTATTGGGTGATAGGAAAGTTTAACTTCTTCATTCATCTAATCGTGACTAAGAGCTTTGTATATGTTGCTTTTCCCTTGTTTCCCTTATGTGTTGGTCCCTTGAGGGTGACTTTATAAATTTTGGGTTGAGGGAGAGAAAATATGAGATGTGACTTATTAAATGAGGCATGGTATAAGGTGGTTTTGACCTTGGATTGGTTTGGTTACCTTTTGAAGGGTAGTTAAGTTGGAAAGAATGGTAAGTTATATTGTTAGAAATGTGAAGGAGTGGTTGTTAGGATAGTTTGAAGTTGTTAAGACCCCAACCATAGGAAAGGGAGGTGATGATATTTGAAAGAGTAAAGGTGAGTTCTCCTAGTAAGGGGGATGTAGTGGTTAGATGATTAGACCTCTGAGAGTCTTTAGTCTCCATCAGATAGACCTTGGTAAGAAAGAGTTAGTATGGTTTAAGGTTCCTTGAGGGAGTTCCTTATAGTAATGTTATGTTGACCTTAGAATGGGTTTCTCCTAAGTAGGGGAGTATGGTGAAGGTATGGTTGTAGGGAGTGAAGTACCCTTAACTTTTCTTTATGTGTTTATTCAAGCCTAAAACAAAGAGTTCTTGGTAACTTGAGTTTTGTAGGAGTCTTTTGTGGAAGATGAGTTCCAATTATTCTCCTTATGATATGCATGTTTTGATTGAAGTTTTATTGAATGAGAAATGAGTTTTCATGTATGGTATCTTCATCATGATTCATGTGCATCTAGTGTAGGCTACTAATTGTTTTATATAGTTGAAGGTTGAGCATGGCTAAGTGGTTATATGAGAAAGATTCGTTGAGCATTCGTAAGGAATTTCTTAAGTGTTGTATTGTTATGTTGTGAAGCCATGATTATGTTGCAAGATTTGTTTATATGATGTTACCTTGCATATTAGCTTGTTTCTATCATGAATTGCCTAAGAGTTGCATTTTTGAAAAGTTGCACAAATTCACTGTATAGCACTAGCAGTTCACTGTGAAGACTTTCAAAATTTGAATAATTGATTCCTTGGTCTAAATTTTTTTACTGTGGTTATAAATTATGTATATGAGTATGATATTTAATATAAAATGAGTTTTCATTATTTGGAATGAAACATGTGAGTTTTGTAGCATAATGAGTTATAGATTGTCTTCTAATTTCTTGTTGTGTTAAGAATCTCTAAATTTTATGAAATTGATGTTTTCTTCTTTATTATGTGATATATGATATGATCATGAGTTGATAATTGAATCTTTATTCTTGGAAGTGTTTGGAGAGTGTCAAGTGTCATTCGAGGACGAATGTTGTCCAAATGGGGAGATTGTAAGACCCCAAAAATGACATAGGTGAAGCTAGTACCTAACATGGTTGTATTGATGGTCTAAGGTTCTAAAATGATTCATAATGTGGGTTTGAGGAAGTGTCTACAAGTTTAGGTGCATTAGAAGTCAAATGTCAAGGGACGACCAAGACGTTCAACGACCAAGTGACCTATGTGTCTCATATGTGGTTTTATGTGTTTATACTTGATTCATGAGGTAATAAGGTTCTTAAATGAGTTATTATAGTGTATATAGGTCGTAACAACCCTAAAATTCCTATGCTAAGTAATGCTTAATGTGTCAAGAATGCCTACGATTAGACCGGGTTCACACGGGTTGATGTGCGTAGAACCAGACCTCTGAACCCTTAAAAAAACAAATCCAACTAACTTGGGTAGTAATTTGATCTAGGAAATGTTGAATCCAGCCATGTAGGGCTCCCAAATATGAAGATTTACCCCGAAGAGTCTTCGTCGGACTTAAAAAGGGGAAATATTAAGTTTGGAGGGTCTAGGGGTAAAATGGTCTTCTTCCAGCATAAGGGTAGTATCATAATCACCCTAAATATATAATCAATTATTTAATTAATAAGGTGGAGGGGAATTTTGGGGAGAGAGGGCAGAAAGCTAGCCTTAGAGTGAAGTCTTGCTCCACCCGGGTTCGAACCTAGGTGGAAGCAATGAATTGAATTTTTTTTAATTTAAGTTGGTAAATTAATGTAACTAATTAATATTTATTATTTATTAGATTATTTAAAATAAAAGGGAAATAAGATTTTGTATCATTTAATAAAAACCTTATTTGACCAAGTCCTAAACTAGACTTCTAAGCCTAATAAATCTCTCACTCTCTCACGTCTATCTCCTCAACATTCACGATCATTCTCTCTTCCCATTCACGTTTCTCTCTTCCAAATAACATTCAAGAACATAAAATTTACCAAGATTCTTCACACTTGAAGAACTCACACGAAAATATAATAAAAACAAACGTTAATCAATCACGTAGGCAAAGAGAAGGTTTTCCGTCGAGTGGGGTGTTGAACATTCGGTGTTGGACGTGTGTTTGGAGAAGTTTTTGGGCAGCAATTCGAGGTTTGAACGTAAAAAAGATATGGGTTCTCTTCTCTCTTGGTACCTTTCCTAAGAGACCACTAAGGTTCAGTATATTCAATCCGAAATCTAGGGTTTTTCCCCGTTGCATGTCCCTGTCACTAGCTTTCAATGATTCGTAGGTTGGATATGTTTGCTGGTATATATTAGGCGTGTGTTGTGTTTTTGTGATGAATATGATCATGTATGTGTGTTTCAAATCGTACGAAGGATCACCTATGTGATCCAAAACTATGTATACGTGTGTGCAATGTGAACCATTACTATGTGCCTCGGGTTTAAGGCTCTAAAATGTGATGTTAGTTCTTTGTATTTCATGTACACATGTTCATGTAAATTGTCTTGTTCATAAGTGATGTAAAGATGCTTATTTGAGTGCAATTCTTTATCGAATGAAATCGTTAAAATGCACCTAAAGAACTAAACATTTAATGTTAAAGAAGTGAGAAACTAGGCTGCAAGAATTTCCAGCATCTTGTTAATGAGTTTTGCCAAACTAAGGGGATTTTCATGCTATGCAAAAATGAATTAAAATATGTGAGATCACTGGGAATTGAATCCAGGACCTCCCCATGTTAAAAATCAATGAAATAAGATGAGAAAAAGGGAATGTGACATGTGGGATTTGAACCCATGACCTTGGCTGGAAACTGAATTATGAAAATAAGAAATGAGAGGAGTGGTATTCGAACCCACCACCTCGCAGTCAACTTAAGAAGATTAAAAGAAAAATAAAGGGTGAGGCCCGTGGGAATCGAACCCACGACCTCTAGGCAGAACCAAGGGAAATTAAGGAGAAGAAATTAAAGTGGGGTTGTGGGGGTTCTAACCCACACCCCCCGGCCAAAGGAGAGCAATTAAAAGAATTGGCAACTAAAAGTAAATGAGGTTGTGGGGGTTCGATCCCATATTCTCTTGGTCCGATTGAGCGAAAAATGAAGAGAAAAATTAAGAAAAAAATAAAATGAAGGTGTTATGGCTCGATCTTGGGTCCCCACGCCGCATGGATCAAATCAAAATGAATAATAAATTGTAAGTGTTGTCCAAGGGATTCAAAACCGGGTTTCCTTGTCCAAATCCCATATTGATACATAAGTCATATGTAATTAAATATTCTAGAATAATGCTCCCTACTTAGATCGAAATCGAGATCTTGGCATACATACAAGATGCATAAGTCTTGTACCACATAATCTTAGGAAGATATGAATAACTTAAACGAATTGTAACACATAATCTTAGGAAAATATGAATAACTTAAATGAACAAGAATGAAGCCTCATGGCTTGTATATATATAGACCTATAAGTCTAGCATACGTTTAAAAATATGTGAAGCTAAGATGTATGTAATGAAATGATGAAATGAACAATAAAATGATGAAATGAAGAATGAAATTATAAAATGAACAATGAAATGATGAAACCCTAAAAGGGTTTAGTAAGAGTGTGAAACACACTACATGGCCAAGTGCATTGGCATATGATGAAATGAACATTCACGTAAAAAGGGGTGAGTAATTATGAAGACCAAATGTGCTAATGTTATTGAATGTAGTGACAACATGATATAAGGCTAATGTATAAGATGAGAAAAATCTCAAATGAGCCTAAGTAAATGTTACCAAAACGTACTCACCTATGAGAGTGTAAAGTTAATGAATAGACCAATCTCTATGAACACTCTAATGAAAGTATTGAGATCAATATACACTTAATACTAATGATGAGATGAGAAATCATCTATTGAGTGATGATGTCCTCATACTAGAAGCCAACTTCCATGACGTATGAGTTGAATGTAACGGAACTTTATATTGAGCACCGATAGACTAGCTATGAGCGGTGATGCCTTCTTCAGGAAGGCGGAGGTTCACGTAACTCTCATGAGATGAAACTGTTTGGCATGCCAGGTATGGGTCTCTTTATATCTCCTAGTCTTCGAACCTATACTGCCAATGTAGAGATCTGGCGGGGTTCAATTCCCAATGTACGCTAGCATGTTTTAGGTCACTATGGCCGGTGATTCCACCTCTTTTCAGTGTGGGGGAGACACTGGATTTCATGATTCTAACATGATCTATGTCAGTTGAAGTTAAAGTTCCTAATGAATGAATGAGGCCAGCCTCAAATGATGCACATAATAAAATGAATGGTAACAATGGTGTTAGGATAGGAAAATCAACAGGTGAGGTAGAGTCAAGTAATGAAACTAGCTCATTCTTGATCATTGCACAATGAACCCGATGAAAGTCTTAAACTACATCGTATAGCTGGTGTTAACACTAGCGTATGAATGAAATTAAATGAAGTACGTATGAATGAATAAAGCAGACTCTGTGTTTTCTGAAGAAGACTCCCTAGTTGAGGTCCCATATTTTAAGCCCTTTTTGGGAAGTCTTGATGTCAAGTCCATGATTCCCAGGTCTCATGGCATATGAACGAATGATATGAAAAATGTTATGTGTTGTATGCGATATGTTATGTGCTATGTGCAAGATGTTATGTGCTGTGTGCAATGTGATAAGTATGATGATGCGTGTTACTCTCATGGCATGAATTTCCTAATCCAAATTTGGAAATCTCACTCACTTTCCTTATCCAAATTTGGAAAGCTCACTCGCTTTCCAAATCCAAATTTGGAAAGCTCACTAACTTTCCTAATCCCAATTTGGCAAGTCCACTGACTTGACTTTCCATAATTATGTTGTTAGGAAAGAGCTATTATTACTCATTCATGTCCTCGGCTTGTGCTTGCATATACCCATACTTAGTACAAGTGTGTACTAATCCCATACAACTCTATATTATTAAGTGCAGGTACAGGTGGACGTTAGAGCTTATAGTGCGACGTTGCAACTATCCGGATGTGGAGCTTTCATCCGGATTTGGTAGGCCCTCATGCTTTCGAGGATGTCTACCGTTATTATCTAGCTTAGATGTAGGCTTTAGCTAGTGGAGAATGTTTCACTAGTGTTTCTTTCCACTTTCATTTTAGACTTTGTATTGGTGCCGTTTTGGCAAGAATACGTTTAATGCAATTATGAACTGTTTCTTTCATTTGATTAACTCTATATTCGATTGTTGATTTGTGAACGCCTATGATGTTAAGTTTAAAATGTTCAGCATGAAATAATAAAACAAAAAGTTCAAATTTTCTGTTAAAATTAACCTAGATGAAGTAAGAATGACGTATGTAGGCTTGTCTGCGACCTCTAAGAGGTCAATGATGCCGGTCTCGTCTGGGTCTATATTTCGTCATGACAAAGTTGGTATTAGAGAACTAGCTTAAATTTTGAGGATAATAAGTTCACATCAACCACATTGAGTAGTTCCTAAGTCAGGGTAATGAAGTGCACCACTATCCTGAATTAGAGACTGCATGATGCGTAGGAAAATTCCCTTCTTCTGTTCTTATCTTGACTTTCCTAATCTTTGACTTTCTTGATGTCATAAGCGTGTCCAACATCAATCCTTGTTTTTTCAGAGAATGAATACAAGGAGAACCCTTGGTCAGAGGAGAGGAGGAGCAACTGCTGGGAACAATCAGGTCCCACCCCAGGCTCCAGTTGAAGGAATGGATATGCTGGTTAATCCTCTTGGGTTGAATGATGCTGAGGCTACGAAATCTATGGCCCACATGGCATAGTCTATCACTCTACAGGCCCAGGCCATGACTGACAATTTCAACCGGCAGAATGTTTAGAGGGAGAATCCACTGGTTAGCAGTATGGCTGACAGGCTGAGAGACTTTACAAGGATGAATCCTCCTATTTTCAAAGGATCTAAGACTTCAGCGAATCCACATAAGTTTGTGGATGAGGTGCATAAGATCTTGGTGGCTATGGGGTCCATATATACTGAGAAAGCAGAGTTGGCTTCCTATCAACTCAAGGATGTTGCACAGACTTGCTGAAAGATGTGGCAAGATAACTGAGTTTTGGGCGGAGTTTTGATCACTTGGGAGCTGTTTAAGACAGCCTTTCTGGAGAGATTCTTTCCCATAGAGATGAGGGAGGCCAAGATTGAGGTGTTTATCAACCTTAAGCAGGGATCCATGATAGTCAGGGAGTATTCCCTGAAGTTTGTTAAACTGTCCAAGTATGCTACTTCCCTTTTATCTAACCGCAGGGATGAGATGAGCTGGTTCCTCACAGGAATCAACAGAGATTTGGAGGAGGATTATCGGTTTGCGATGCTCCACGATAACATGGACCTCTCCAGGTTGATGGTGCATGTCCAGCAGGTAGAGGAAAGCCGCAAAAAGAGGGGCGTTCGTGATTCTAGGAGGCCTAAGCCTCAAGATCAAGAAGGTCCCATCTATGGAGGCCACTGAAACAATTTTGGCATCCTTGAGCAACCTAGGTTCAAAAAGGAGCAACAATGTTCAGGGAACTCTAACTCTTAGAGGAGTACAACACCTAAAAGAGGCAGACCCGAGCCCAATAAGGGAAATGGAGGTGAGATGTAGCGTCCCAGAAAGGACTGTACTAAGTGTGGCCGTGCTCACAGTGGAGAGTGCAGACACGACACTAATGTCTGCTTCGGTTGCGGTAAGAGAGGGCACATTGTTAAGGACTTCACACAAAAATGAGGTAGGCTGGAGGTAATGCTCAGCCTAGGCCTAATCCACAGGATGCAGCAGTAGACGAGCCTCCTAAGAGGAACAGTATCTATGCCCTTAAGGGCAGGGAAGAGCAGGAGAAGTCCGCTGATGTGGTCACAAGTATGTTGCAAGTATTCTCATTTTCTGTTCATGCTTTACTTGATCTGGGGTCTACACTTTCATTTGTAACTCCTTTGCTTGCTCTCACTTTTGAGATATTTCTTGAAGTTTTGCATGATCCTATAGTGGTTAGTACACCTTTAGGAGAAAATGTAACAACTGATAGAGTATATAAGGATTGCCAAATAGTTGTATGTGGTAAGACTATGTGTGCATACTTGGTTCAGTTACCAATGCATGATTTTGATGTTATTCTTGGCATGGACTGGCTTCATAACTGTTATGATTGTATGGATTGCCGTAGTAGGGTTGTAAGATTTCGTTTCCCTAATGAAGAAGGTCTAGTCTGGGAGGGGTACAACTCGAGTCGTCCTAATCCCTTGATTTCGAACCTTAAAGCCAATAAAATGATGTCCAAGGGGTTATTGTGTCATCTTGTGAGTGTAAATGATTTAGAACATGACATTCCTTCCATAGACTCAATGCTTGTAGTGAATGAGTTCCAAGATGTATTTCCTGATGATTTTCCTGGAGTTCCTCCCCCTAGAGAGATTGACTTTGGTATTGACTTAGAACCCGATACTAAACCAATTTAAATTCCTCCTTACAGAATGGGTCCAGCTGAACTCAAAGAGTTGAAGCTGCAATTAAAAGATCTCACTGACAAGGGTTTCATTCAGCCGAGCGTATCCCCTTGGGGCTCTCCAGTGTTGTTTGTGAACAAGAAAAATGGAACCCTTAGAATGTGTATGGATTATTGGTAGCTCAACAAAGTCACTATCAAGAATAAGTATCCACTTCCCAGAATAAATGACTTGTTCGACCAACTCCAACGGTCTAGTTTCTTCTTGAAGATCGATCTTCGTTCAGGGTACCATCAACTCAGGGTTAGGGATAAAGATATCCCAAAGACAACATTTCATACCCTTTATGGTCATTATGAGTTCCCAGTTATGTCATTTGGTCTCACGAATGCACCTGCTGTATTTATGGATCTCATGAACAAATTCTTTCGTGAATACCTTAACTTTTTTGTCATAGTATTCATTGATGACATTCTCATCTACTCTAAGACCAAGGAAGAGCATGAACAAAATTTGAGACTAACCTTGCAGTTACTTAGACAACATTAGTTGTATGCCAAATTCAGCAAGTGTGAATTCTGGCTTAGATCAGTGATCTTCCTAGGTAATGTTGTGTCCGACAAAGGTGTGAAGGTAGATCCCAGGAAGACTGAGGTTGCTAAGAACTGGCAAAAACCTCTTACTCCCACAGATATTCGTAGCTTCTTTGGATTGGATGGTTATTATTGCAGGTTCGTGGAGGGTTTTTCTTCTATTGCTGCCTCACTGACAGCTTTGACTAAGAAGAAGGCTAAGTTTGAATGGACGGAGGCTTGTTAGAAGAGTTGCAAGAGCTCAAGGATAGACTCACTTCAGCCCCTGTGCTTACTTTGCCTGAGTGGGGTGAGAAATATATTGTGTATTGTGATTCATCTAGGGTTGGTTTGGTTTGTGTTCTTATGCAGGGTGGTAAGGAGATAGCTTATGCGTCCAAACAGCTCAAGGTTCATGTGAAAAATTATCCCACTCATGACCTGGAGTTGACAGCTGTGGTGTTTGCACTGAAGCTATGGAGGCACTACTTGTATGGGGTGCATGTTGATGTGTTCACAGACCACAACAGTCTCCAGTAATTTTTCACATTAGGAGAGTTAAATCTACGTCAGCAGAGAGGGTTGGAGCTGTTGAAGGACTATGACATGAATTTCCACTACCATCAAGGTAAAGCTAATGTTGTAGTTGCTTTGAGTAGGATGAGCATGGGAAGTACAGCCCACGTTGAGGATGGGAAGAAGGAGTTGGTGAAATATATACATAGACTGGACAGACTGGGTGTGCGGTTATTTAACTCTACTAGTGGGGTGTTTCATTTCATCCTAGTTCTGAATCATCCTTAGTGGTTGAAGTCAAGGAGGGTCAGCATCTTGATCTTGTGTTGATGGAGCTGAAGGACTAAGTGTTGGTTAAGATTAATGAGTCTTTTGCTTTGGAGATGACGACATACTTGGTATCAGGACATATTGTGTGTACCAGATGTGGATGATTTGCGGACCAGGATCATTGCAGAGGACCATGGTTCCAGATACTCCATACATTCAGGTTCCACCAACATGTATTATGATCTTAAAAAGATCTATTGGTGGGATGGCATGAAGAAGGACATTGCAGATTATGTGGCCAAGTGTCCTAATTGTCAACAGGTTAAGGCAAAACATCTTAAGCCTAGCGGTCTTACTCAGATTATTGTGGTTTCGACTTGGAAATGGGAGGCTATTAATATTGACTTCGTGATTGGTCTTTCGAAGACTAGGAGGCAGCATGACTCCATATGGGTTATTGTGGACGGGATGACTAAGTCTGCACACTTTATCCCTGTGAAGTCTACTTACAGAAAGGAGGATTATGCAAAACTCTACATTGATGATATTATAAGATGGCATGGGATTCCTTTGTCTATCATTTCAGATAGAGCAGCTGAGTTCACTTCACGTTTTTGGAGATCCTTCCAGAAGAGCATAGGAACGCAGGTAGAGCACACCATTCATACATTGGAGGACATACTGAGGGCATGTGCGATTGACTTCAAGGGTACTTGGGACGACCATCTGTCTTTGATAGAGTTATCGTATAATAACAACTATCACTCAGCATTGGGATGACTCCATTTGAGGCATTGTATGGTATAATGTGTAGGTCTCCAGTTGGGTGGTTCGAGGTTTGAGAGTCATCCATTTTGGGTCTAGAGACCATTCATGAGGATTTAGAAAAGGTCAGAGTGATTAGGGACAGGTTGGCTACTGCTTACAGTCGACATAAGTCTTATGCAGACAACATAAAACGGCCCTTAGAGTTTGATGTTGGTAACCAGGTCTATTTGAAGATATCACCTATGAAGGGGGTGATGAGGTTTGGCAGGAAGGGGAAGTTGAGTCCGTACCTATTGAGATATTAAACAGACAGGTCAAGCGGTTGAGGAACAAGGAGATTGCCACAGTGAAGGTATTGTGGAGGAATCATCTTGTTAAGGGTTCTACGTGGAAGGCCAAGGCCAATATGAGATCCCTCTACCCCCCATCTTTTCAGCTCTTGAGGTTAGACTTCCTACTCTTAAGTTTAAGTTTCCTTACCTCTGTATTCTTTGTTGCTATTGCTTGTTTGGGAATAGTATTTATGTTATGATCTGACTGGCATTACGCTAGATAATTAGTAGTGTCATTCGGGGACGAATGTTCCTAAGGGGGGGGGGGATAATGCAACAACCCTAAAAATGCCTATGCTAAGTAATGCTTAATGTGTCTAGAATGCCTATGATTAGACTGGGCTCACACGGGGTGATGCGCGTAGAACCAGACCTCTGAACCTTAACAACAGCCAAGCCAACTAACTTTGGGAGTTAGTTGAGCTAGAAGGTTGGGGCCAGCCGTGTAGGGCTCCCGAATATGAGGATTTATCCGGATGAGTCTTTATCGGACTTAAAAAGGGGAAATCTTAAGTTTTGAGGGTCTAGGGGTAAAATAGTCTTTTTTCAGGATAAGGATATTATCCTAATTACCCTAAATATAATTAATTATTTAATTAATACGGTGCAGGGGTATTTTGGGGAGAGAGGGCCGAAAATTGGCTCTTAGAGTGAAGTCTTGCTCCACCTGGGTTCGAATCTAGGTGGAAGCAATAAATTAAGTTTGTTTTAATTTAAGTTGGTAAATTAATGTAATTAATTAATATTTATTATTTATTAGCTGATTTAAAAAAAAAGGAAAATCAGATTTTTTTATCATTTAATAAAAACCTTATTTGACTAAGTCCTAAACTAGACTTCTAAGCCTAATAAAACTCTCACTCTCTCACGTCTCTATCCTCAACATTCACGATCATTCTCTCTTCCCATTCACGTTTCTCTCTGCCAAAATTCATTCAAGAACAGAAAATTTACCATGGTTCTTCACACGTGAAGAACTCACTCGAAAATATAAGAAAAAAAAGTTAATCAATCACGTAGGCAAAGAGAAGGTTTTCCGTCGAGTGAGGTGTTGAACTTTCGGTGTTGGAAGTGTGTACTAATCCCATACAACTATATATTTTTAGGTGCAGGCACTGGTGGACGTTAGAGCTTATAGTACGACTCTTCAGCTATCCGGATGTGGAGCTTTCATCCGGATTTGGTAGGCCGTCATGCTTTCGAGGATGTCTACCGTTATTATGTAGCTTAGATGTAGGCTTTAGCTAGTGGGGAATGTTCCACTAGTGTTTCTTTCCACTTTCATTTTAGACTTTGTATTTGTGTCGTTTTGGCAAGAATACGTTTAATGCAATTATGAACTGTTTCTTTCTTTTGATTATCTCAATATTAGATGGTTGATTTGTGAACGCCTATGATGTTAAGTTTAAAATGTTTAGCATGAAATAAGAATACAAAAATTTCAAATTTTCCGCTAAAATTAACTTAGATGAAGTAAGAATGACGTATGAAGGCTTGTCTGCGACCTCTAAGAGGTCAACAACGCCGGTCTCATCTGGGTGTACATTCCGGTTGTGACATAGGTATTATATCAAGTTTTGTGAAGTTTGTTGGTCAAACATCCAAGAACGTCCATGACGTTCGAAAGGCTAGCCTTGAGACAACCTTGTGTATCTATGCATGTTTCGTCGAGTTTTACGTGTTCGTTTTGGATGAAACTAATATGTTAGGTCCTATAATCGTATAAGAACATATTTTGGTTGGAAACATCCGGGTACGACTCCACATAGGACCCAAAAGGTTCCCTAAAAGAGGACCCCAACTTGGAGGTCAACTTTACCAGGCAGTGCAAATCCACGACCCAAATGACGGTACGTCGGCCAGGCGACGACACATCGTTGGGTGGCGTTGATGGATCCTGAAATGGAAGGTTGGGTAGAAGCAGGAGCAACCACGAGACCCCATCGACGGGGCGTTGTCTCACTCATGGACCGTCAATGATCGACCGTCGAGTGTGCTGTGAGTTGATGCCAGTTTCTGTTAAGTTAAGGGGTGAACTTGTAAATTCACCCCAATTCTTATAAAGTGTGAGGACAGTTGTTTTGAGTGCTTATGGGTATTTTAATAGTATGCAAGTCATTAAACTCTCATTATAACCCTAACACCTAAATCAAAAACTCATTCCCTCCAAAAGTTCCTCCAAAAACCTTCATGTGAGTTCAAATTGAAGATGGAGCTTGAAGATGGTTCTTTAATGGAGTTTATTCTTCAATTAGAATTTGGTTATTCTAATAAGGTATGAGATCACTTCATCCAAGGCTTGCTATCACCTTAGAGCCAATTTCAAAGATGATTTTCAAAGATTTCAAAAAGATGAAAAATCCAATTTCTACTCTAATCTTGGGTTCATGCATAAATGGTTTTCAATTGTTAAGATTAGATGTAATTGATGTATTTAATTGATGTTTTCCAATGAAATTCTCCATGAACCCTTGATCTTCATAAATCTCTCAATTTGACTAAAATATGGGTTATGTGATCATGCTTTGAGATTAATGAATTCACATGTAGATTGTTATGGGCTTTTGATTCATGTATAGGTTATGGTTAATTGGTTTATAGGCTATTTCAATTTGATCAATAGAATATTGTATATTGTACATTCATAGATCTATTGAATTTTAAGCTTATTGAATTGATATTGACTTAAGGTTTATGAATTCTAATCTAGTTTCATATATGCTTTTGATTCATGTAATGATTATAGTAAATTGACTTTAGGTTACATTAGATAGATCAATGTGAATTAAATTGACCTAATTTCATGAATATTGTTATAATTATGTTGAATTGTTGGTTCATGGCCATGGGTAAGGGCCTTATAGTATCGAATTGGATGATTTAGCCTTGAAATCAAAGTGGTAAGATGGAGTGGGTGTAAGACCCCGAAAATGACATAGGTAAACTAGAGCCTAAGATGTAGGTACTGATGGTATAAGTTCCTAAATAGGTCGATTATATGGTATCGAGGCAGTGTCTAAAAGGTTAGGTGCATTGGAAGTCAAATATCAAGGGACGACTAAGACGTTCGACGATTAAGTCACCTATGTGCCTCATATGTGGTTTTATGTGTTTCTGTGTGATTCATGAGGTTTTAAGGTCATTAAATGAGTTATTATATCATATATAGGCAGTGTGTAGTGTTTTGTGAAGTTTGAAGGTCAAACGTCCAAGAACGTCCATGACGTTGGAAAGTGTTGCCTTGAAATGACCTTGTGTGTCTAGGCATGTTTCGTCGAGTTTTACGTGTTCGTTTTGGATGAAATTCATGTGATAGGTGCTAAACTCCTATACGATCATGTTTGGGTTAGAAAATTTTGGGCAAACATCCCCAAGGACCAACTAAGGGCCCTTGAGGAAGGACCAAAAACCTGGAGACAAGACTTTTCCAGGCAGCCCCAAATGACGGAGGCATCAATGGCTCGTGGGCCTATGGAATCCCCGTAGATGGGTTCCATTGGTAGGGACTTAGTCTGGGGTGAGAGGATACCCCTTCCAAGTCCTTTATCTAACCAACAGAAGGACATGATGGTCTGTTTGTGGACAAACGATCCGTTGACATCCAACCGTTGGTGGGGAATTATACTGGAGAGTATAGGGACAAAGGGCAAGCCTCAGTCCCAGACCGTGGACCAATATGACGATTCGTAGGTCAAGGTACGGCCGTAGGTTGGTGTCCGTCGATGGAGTTTCTTCTTGTGTGTAGTTCACTGTCAAGTGAGGGGTGAACTTGTAATTTCACCGCACTTCCAAATAAAAGGTTTGAGCGGTTCTTAAGGGGTATTTTGGATATTTTAAATGTGTTTTAAGCCTAAAACACGTTGAAGTCTTTATTATTCTAAATAAAAAACCCAAATTCCTTAGAATTCTCTCTAGGACTCTATCGAAGTCCAAACTCAAGGACATGCTTAAAGTGACGAATTGAGTGGACATTCTTCACCAAAATGAAGAGTTTACTTCATCAAGTTATTAATATTGATCCTTGAAACTCTCTTCATCAAGAATCCCCAATTCTCAAGATGTTTTCTAAAATTTTCTAGTTGAATTGTCCAATTTCATGATTCTACCATGAGTTCTTGCATTAATGATTTCTAAACATTGAATGATGATTTAATTGATATTGTATTGATGATTTTAACCTAAATTAACTATGAAACCATGAATTGTATGAACCCTTGATTTTTGACTAAGTTATGGGTTACTTGATTTTGACCTAATGTTGTTGAATTCTAGTGTAGATTTCTATGGGCTTTCTAAAGATGTAAGAATTGTGTTCAATTGATATCTAGGTTGTATTAGACTGATGAATATCTATTGAATTGACCTAATCTCATTGATTTTCATAGTTTCTACATTGGATTATTGTTCATGGCCATTGGTAAGGGCCTTATGTTATTGAATTGGATGA
Organism: Solanum pennellii; assembly: GCF_001406875.1. Taxonomy (NCBI): domain Eukaryota; kingdom Viridiplantae; phylum Streptophyta; class Magnoliopsida; order Solanales; family Solanaceae; genus Solanum; species Solanum pennellii. The sequence goes on along the minus strand of NC_028648.1, from coordinate 69,929,762 downwards.
ATTAGCATCAAGTTGAGGTGTTAAGGATGTGGTGGTGTTAATCTTCCCTATTCCCTTTATTTTGATGTTTTTTATACTTCAATTATGTTGTAATTGTGATGGTCCACTTATGGTGGAGGTTTTATGTGAATTGACGTGGGTTTGTCGGTGTTACTTTATGCAATATGATGATCATGGCCTTGTCGGCACTACTTGTAGTAATGTATCTATTTGTGGAGTTGACTATGTGAAGTATGATCATATCTACTTATTAATCCTTCTGCTGCTTTCTTCATTACCCTCGACGAACAGGTATGACGGACCGTTCCAAGCACGATTCCATAACACTTAAATTTCTTGGAATCTGGGTACTGGGACTACGAACCAGCAGGACGGACCGTCGTGGCTATGACGGTCCGTCATGAACTTCGTAATCCCACACTTAGGTCAGACTTCCCCATCTTCCTTCAATAGCTTCACCACGATTCCACCTACGGCCCATCACAAGCTCGACGGACCGTCACAGGCCCCGTAGGTGGTAACTTTTCTACATTTCCTTCTCAAAAACATCCGCGTTCATCTTTAGGCAGATTTCCTGCAAATAAAGAGAAACTTACAAAAAAATCAATACAAAAAGGCTTTTGGACACACTAAAATTAAGTAAAAAGAATTAAAAATACCGTGAAACCACAGTACATCAATGGTCTATGTCGGTTATTGCCTATTGTCATTATGTGGGATACTTACTAGCATTACAGAAGTTCTATGAAGTTTAGGTGGTGGTATGAAACACTCTCTAGACATTGCAAAATAGGCTTTTAAGGTGTTAGTTAGAGTCCCTAGGTCTTGTCTAAGACCGTTACTTGAATGTCCTTTATGTGATGTATGCTTTTTCAAGAATTAATGAACTAATGACTTATGTCATGAAGTATGTAAATGGAATAAGTACTTATGTAGAGAAGTTAAGGGTTGTCTAGTTAAGGTGTGAAGGGGGCATAGAAATGGTTACTTCATATCTTACCTAGATGAGTCTTAAGAATGACTCTAGTTAGGGAAGATTTTCATTATGTGGACATGATCCGAACTTAGGAATTCTTTATGATTATTTAGGTAGTCTTGAAGAGATCAATCATGGAACTTATCTTCTTGATCTACTTGAGTAAGTATTTTTTATAGCCTTTGATGAAGAAATGTCATAGTATCTATGTGGTGATACACTTGGTAGGAATGATTCTATTCTAGGTAATCTAAAGGAACTCTTGAGTGTGTGCGTAAGGGATTGTATGGGCGATCACTTCATAACTCACTCAAGTGTTTATGTGACTCATTATAAAATGTCTTGTGAGTGTTTATGTGACTCATTATAAGTAGTCTTGAGTATCATTTAGGTATGCTTAGGGAAGTTGTATGGGCGGGGTCTCTTTAGGTTGCTTAAGTGAGTCTTAGTATAAGTTTAAGTGAGATGAGTACAACTAAGAGATGTCTAAGGTGAAGGTAAAACTATGATATTTGTTTAAATGTTTCCTTATGTGTAACTAAGTTGATAAATGTTATTCTTATGATTATATTATGATATTTTAATGAAAAGATGCATATTTCCAATAAATGTCCATTTTCATGATTTTTTTTCATAGTGCCATACTTAGTTCATGTGGTTGTACTAATCCATGCTGTTATCTATCTCTATAGTTTTTGGTAGGTAAGGAGCTTTTGGGAAGTGAAGACTTGGACCATAGCATCGTTCTAGAGAAGTTGAAATATGTCCTCATTTGACTCGAGGGCATAGATGTCTTTTATGTTTTCATTTTTAAGTATTGTAATAGACTAAGTATTTCTATATTTTGAAGTATGGGCCGTGTCTCAAGTATTCTTATGTCTTAAGATGATCTGATTGAGACTTAGTATTTCCTATTGCTTTATATGAAAGAGTTTTTAAAGACTATGAATTATGTTTTGTGAAAAGTTTTAATTCCGCACTACTTTTCACTATGATTATGCGATGAATGATATGTAAGGGCTTGTACAATACCTTTGAGAGGTCAAGTACACCGGTTGCAATCCGAGATTGCCCCTAACTTCTCGGGTGTGCTTTTGGGATGTGACAAGCTTGGTTAAGAGCATAGGTTTGTGAAAGTAGTATTAGGAATTGAAAAGTCTCATCAAGTTTCATCTAGTAGAGTCTTAACCATCGGTGTGAGTTGCGACACATCTATGGGCGAGAGGCTATAGGACGATAGAGTTTCCCTTCTTTTATACTCCTATGTCAGTCGTAGAGTAAAATTTTTGAGTACTCTTTTCTTATGGTTTTCCTTGTGTTTCTAGAAAGATGTATATGAGAAGGACACCATCTAGGAGAGTTGAAGAGAATGAGGTGCAAGAGGACATCCCTCCTCATGTTGAGGAAGTTGAGCAAGTTTCTCAAGGTGCTCATGGTGCTCAAGGTGATCAAGTACCTATCGTGGGAGGAGGTGATGATCCCCAAGAGTTGAGTAATAGGAATATTAGGGAATATTTGCTTGCTTTAGCCCGATCCATGACTACTCAAGTGAATTTGAGTATGGTGCCTAGGGCGAATGTGATGGAGAGCACTATGACGTCTAGATTGAGAGATTTTGTGAGGATGAATCCTCGCATATTTCTTGGCTCTAAGGTAGGAGATTATTTTCAAGAGTTTATAGATGAGGTGTACAAGATAGTGCATGCTATGAGAGTGACATCTATGGATAAAGCGGAGTTGGTTTCGTGTCAATTGAAGGATGTGACTCAAGTGTGGTACTCACAATAGAAAGGCAATAGGCTGGAGGAGTCAGGTCCTATTGAGTGGGAAGAATTTAACGAAGTTTTTCTTGGTAAGTACTTTACCCGTGAGATGAGGGAAGTTAAGGTAGAGGAGTTTATCAATCTCAAGCAAGGCAATATGAGTGTTGAGGAATACTTTTTGAAGTTCTCTAAGCTGTCCAAATATGCTCTCTCTTTTGTGTCAAATCCAAGGGATGAAATGAGTCATTTTGTGACGGGTGTAGCCGACTTAGTAAGGGAAGAGTGCCATACGGCGATGTTACATGATGATATGACCATATCTAGACTTATGGTATATGCAAAATCAATTGAAGAGCCTAAACTTAGGAGGATGGCTAGAAACTTAAAAAGGGGTGGTTCTAGTGACCATAAGAAAACTAGGGTTAATAAGAGGACTCAAACTCAAGAGGAACCTAGGATTGCTAAGTTTAAATTTGAGAAAGGAGGTGGTTATCAAAATGAAAAGCCTACATGTGTCACTTGTGGAAAGATGCACTATGGGAAGTGTCTAGCCGGTACTAGTGGTTGCTATGGTTGTGGTAAGGATGATCATAAGGTGATAGATTGTCCTATCATTGCGGCTAGAGGAAGAGAGAGTAAGCAAGTTGATCCTAGTGCTCCAAAGGATGATGCTCCAACAAAGAGGAGTTTCTATGTACTCCGAAATAGAGGAGAGAAACCGAAAGATGGTGATGATGATGAGGGTAAGTCCTTGCATTTTATTTTGAGAGATATGAGTTCTTTGTAAGTGGGGGAGTATGGGTAGAAGATGGGATAGAAATTCCTTGAAGCATGTTGTATGTGCATGGTGTTTAGGAGTTTTTGTTGAAATTGAATTTCATTAACTTCTCGCATTGTATATTCTATGAGGCTATGATTATGTTGTAATATGTGTTTACATAATGTTACCTTGCATACTAGCATGTTCATATCATGAATTGCCTAAAAGAAGCATTTTTGAGAAATTGAATAATAAATTCTTTGGTCTAAAAATTTTATAAGGTGGTTAGAACCGATGTATATGAGTATTATATTGAATATAAAAAGAATTTTTGTTATTTGGAATAAATCATGTGAGTTTTGTAGCATGATGAGTTAGAATTGTCTTCTAGTTTCTTGTTGTGTTGTAAATCTCTTGACTGTGTGAAATTGATGTTTTATTCTTGATTATGTGTTGTATGGAATGGTTATTACATGCTAGATAAATCTATATTCTTGGAAGTGTTCAAAGATTGACAGGTGTAATTCGAGGACAAATATTGTCCAAGAGGGGCAGATTGTAAGACCCCGAAAAAGACTTAGGTGAACTAGAGCCTAACATGTTGGTCTTGATGGTCTAATTTCCTTAATAAGTCTCTTATATGGTTTTGAGGCAGTGTCTAAGAGGTTAGGTGCATTGGAAGTCAAATGTCAAGGGACGAATAAGAAGTTTGACGACTAAATCATCTATATGACTCATACGTGGTTTTATGTGTTTATGTCTGATTCATGAGGTCTTAAGGTCCTTAAATGAGTTATTATAGCACATATACGCAGTGTGTCAAGTTTTGTGGAGTTTGGAGGTCAAGTTTTGAAATGACCTTGTGTGTCTAGGCATGTTTCATCGAGTTTTACTTGTTCGTTTGGATGAAATTCATGTGGGAGGTGCTAGACTCGTATGGTCATGGAGACGTCCGGGAAAACATCCCCAAGGACCAACCAAGGGCCCTTGAGGAAGGACCCCAAACATGGAGTCAAGACTGTCTCAGGCATCCCCAAACGACGGAGGCATCAACAGATTGTGGGCCTATTGATGCCGCGTTGATGGGTGCCGTTGGTAGGGACTTAGTCTTGGGTGAGAGTAGACCCTTGTCAAGTCTCTGATCCGACCAACGGAAGGACAGGACAGTCCATTTGTGGACAAATGGTCCTTTGACTGCCAACCGTTTGTGGGGACTTAGCCTAGAGAGGAGAGGGACCAAAGGCAAGGCTCTGTCTTAGACCACGGACCAATAGGACGGTCCTTAGGTCAAGGGACGACCCGTGGAATGTGTCCGTCGATGGAGTCTGTTCCTGCGTGCAGTTCACTCCAAGTGAGGGGTAAACTTGTAATTTCACCCCATTTCCAAATAAAAGGTTTGGTGGTTCTTATTGGGTCTTTTGGATATTTTCAATGTGTTTATAAGCCAAAAAAACATGTAAGACTTCATTATTCTAAATCAAAAACCCAAATTTCTTAGAATTCTCTCTAGGACTCCATTGAAGTCCAAACTCAAGGAAGGGCTTAAAGTGATGAATTGAGTGGAGATTCTTCATCAAAGTGAAGAGTTTGCTTCATCAAGGTATGAATATTGATCCTTTAAACTCTCTTCATCAAGGAGACCCAATTCTCAAGATGTTTTCAAAAGTTTTCAAGTTGAATTGTCCAATTTCATGATTGTACCATGGGTTCTTGCATTAATAATTTCTAAATATTTAATAATAATTTAATTGATATTGTATTGATGATTTTAACCAAAATTAACTAGGGAAAAGGCATAGATTCACCCCTAAAGTTGTATCGAAAAGTCAGTTACACGCTTAAACTATTGAGACGATCTATTATACACTTATACTACTCAAAAGTGAATTTAATATCACCCTCAAAGCTGACATGGAAATAAAATTAAATAAAAATTAAGAATGACGCGTTTGAGTAAAAAAAATGACAATTTTTTTCTCACCTCCACCTTCTCCATCACATTACCCAACCTTTCTTCTTCCTCCATTTTTTTCTTATCACAAACACTATTTTCATATCAAATTCGTCAAGTCAAGAATGGATTATTCAATTTATTTTGTTGTCTTTTTGTTGATTGGGAGCATTGAAATAAACAAACATTAGATCTGCCTTTTTTTGTGTAAAAAGTTTTTTTGGGTTTATGCACAAAATTTCATTTTTAATCTATGTTCATAGATCCTTCTTCTCTCTTATAAAAATTCTCTCTAGATTTATTTAAAAATCGTTAATAGTAAATCAAACACTAATTTTTCAATTGTTTGACTAAAATCTTTACAATTAAAATATTGCAACTTTTCACAATTCTCCTCTTTGAGCTTAATTGAAATTTGTATGTTGTGATAATTTTTTGTGGTGGGTTTGGTGATGGATGTAATATTAGTGGTGGTATGACTTTTAATTTCGATAATGACAATGAAACTCATTATTTTGATGTGGATGGTGAATTTATGATTATGATTGTGATGAATTTCAATGATAGTGATATGGTTTTAATGGTTAGTTGCTCAAATTTATGATGTTTGTTATCGATTTTTTATGATGGTAATGATTGTGAGAAGATCCCGGCAGTGATTTGACTATGGGTGGTGAGTTATATGGTGGTGGAGAAGTGAATTTGATGATAATAGCAACAAAGGTAGTAATTTAATGGTGGGTTTGATGGTGTATAAGGAAGAAGAAGAAATTAGGTGACATGGATTTTTTTTAAATCTGACGTAATTATTGATGTGGCAGTGACATGGTGATGATGTGGCACCAGTGTGAAACACTTTCTCATCACGTGGATGGTCGTATGTGCGTCAGGGTTGAAATAAATTCACTTTGAAGTAATTCAGGTGTGTAATAGGTCATCATAATAGTATAAGCGTGTAACTGACTTTTGGTGATAAATTTAGGGGGTAATTTATGTCTAGTCAAAATAACTATGAACCCATGAATTGGAAGAACCCTAGATTTTTGACTAAGTTATGGGTTACATGATATTGACCTAATGTTGTTTAATTCTAGAGTAGATGCTTTCTAATGATGAAAGAATTGTGTTCAATTGATATCTAGGTTGTATTAGATTGATGAATCTCTATTGAATTGACCTCATAGTTTCTACATTGGATTATTGTTCATGGCCATTGGTAAGGGCCTTATGTTATTGAATTGGATGAATTAGCATCAAGTTGAGGTGTTGAGTATGTGGTGGTGGTAAGCTTACCTATTCCTTTTATTTTGATGTTGTTTATACTTCAATTATATTGTATTTGTTATGGTCAACATATGGTGGCGGTGCTATGTGAATTGATGTGGGCTTGTCGCCGTTACTTTATGGAATATGATGATCATGGCCTTGTTGGCACTACTTGTAGTAATGTGGCTATTTGTGGAGTTGTTTATGTGAAATATGATCATATCTACCTTTATGCTATTAATTTGAAAGTTTGATGTATATTAGGAGATCATGTTAGATTAGACTATGTGCTTATATTTGCAGTCTTAGATGTTGATATATGATTGTTCCTACTTATTATATGAGTTGTGATGGTTATATCAATTATGATATAGTAATATATAGGATGACATCAAGATGATTAGGGTCATTCCTAAGTGCTTAAAAGAATGATATGCTATATGTGATAAGGGAAAACAATGTCGTGTGTTGTTTGGTAGACTTGTTTCCCTTACTTGATATATGTATGAATCATATGTGAATATGAGATATCTTTACTAGGTAGGCTTAGTTCACCCTTGTCATGCATGAATGAAATATATGTGATACCTTAGAGGATATTAAGAAGGTCATGTATGTGGTAAAGGTTATGTTATGAATGTTGAAGTTTAGAGTCGTAATGGTATCCTTCATGTAAAGGAATGATGGACTTAGTGATGATTGGCTGGAACGGCATCATATCATTCTTAGAAAAGTCATAACGAGCTATCGTAGTAGCCATTGAAAGGTAGCCCTAGTGGACCTCTTTGGTAGGGTGAATGTGATTGGGTTATGAACTAGATAAGGAACCCTCTTCACGTGATCCTTTAATGTCATTTACTCTATAAGAACTAAGGCTAGCACCGAGTGATTATGTTATGGGAAGTATCTCTACTTGAGAATGATACTAGAGTACAATGTACGTCTACTTGAGAATGAGACTAGAGTTCATAAAAATCCTTCATATTCCTTAACCATGTTCCTACATGGGATGTGTCTTAGTTATACCCTTAGAAAGTTGAACACCCTCATCGGGGTAGGTTAGAACTCCGGATTCCATGTCTATCTATTATGGTTGATAACGCTCAAACTTACTTCTCAAAAAAGAAGTAAAGCGTTCGTATCAAGTAAAGAACCCAACTAATGAGGTTGGGATCGTTCCCACGAGGAAAATAGTTCAGACTTAACTTTAATCTATTATTACTATTATTTAGTCAATTATTTCCTTAGAAAACAAAAGAAAATAAAAGGGGGGTTTTTATTTCTAAATGAATGAAAATAACTAACTAAATTAAAGTAAACAACTAACAGATTCAAATATTGGAGTTTAATCAATTAATAAAAGTAACTAGGGTTTAAGTGTTCCCCACAGGTTTCTAACTTGATAATTCTAACTATAACAATTCTTTTCTAGTATCTTGCATGCAAAGTGATAAGTTATATATTTCTAAATCCTTGGTCCGGCATATAGAAAATTTCACTCCGCACCTTGGTCCGGCTACGTGTAACCCTTACCTTTACCTCATATTAAGCATCGTATTCGATATTTGACTAAGTTATTACCTCGTACCAATAAATACTAGCCTATTAGATAGTATACACAAAATCTATATTGATAATTCTTTTCCTATTATCTACCTCCTTGGTCCGGCAAGTAGCATTAAGGCGAGTTCTAACGTTGGCCATCCGTTAAAATGACTTCTAAGCGAAAGAATTATCAATATATGCAAGTCACTATTCTAAAATTGTTATTTTAGTTCGATTTTACCTCATTATTCACCCATGCTTCCCACAACCCTAGTTATGGAGCTTAGTTACCCATAGTCATAATCACAATATTCATATATGTAATAAAAGAATTCATGCACTTACTTCAATGAGAAAGAATAAAATCCAGAAGCTGACTTGATTAATCAACAAACGCATTAACAATTAATTCCAGAAAAAGTGTCTCAATTACCGAAATTAATCGAGGACTAAAGATTCTCCAAAAGTTTAACAATCAAAAATCTCACATAAAATAGTCTACTAACAAAGTGTCTAACAACTATAGAGAGTCTAACTATAAGAGAGTCTAACCCCAAAAACGAGGTTTTTCCAACTATTTATAAAATAACAAAAACCTAATGAAAGAAGAACTCTAATTGCTGAAAATCTGTCAAAACGCGCCCGAGTCGACATACCTCGTGACGGGCCATCGTGGTCACGACGGGCCATCATGGCCTCCGTCATCCTATACTTTACAAATCCTTCTGCTTCTTTCTTCATTACCCTCAACAAACAGGTATGACGGACCGTTCCAAGCACGACGGACCGTCGAGGGTCTCCGTTCCATAACACTTAAACTTCTAGGAATCTGGGTACTGGGAATACTCTCTGATCATCACGATGAACTAGCAGGACGGACCATTGTGACTATGACGGTCCGTCATGAACTTCGTAATCCCGCACTTAGGTTAGACTTCCCCATCTTCCTTCAGCAGCTTCACTACGATGCCACCTACGGGCCGTCACAAGCTCGACGGACCGTCACAGGCCCCGTAGGTGGTATCTTTTCTGCATTTCTTGCTCAAAAACTTCCGCGTTCATCTTTAGACAGATTTCCTGCAAATAAAGAGAAACTTACATAAAAATCAATACAAAAAGGCTTTTGGACACACACAAAACTTAAGGAAAAAACATTAAAAATACCGTGAAACCACGTATATCAATGGTGTATATTGGTTATTGTCTATTCTCATTATGTGGGATACTTACTAGCATTAGAGAAGTTCTATGAAGTTTAGGTGGTGGTATGAGACACTCTCTAGACATTGCGAAATAGGCTTTGAAGGTGTTAGTTAGAGTCCCTAGGTCTTGTCTAAGACCATTACTTGAATGTCCTTTATATGATGTATGCTTTTTCAAGAATTAATGAACTAATGACTTATGTCATGAAGTATGTAAATGGAATAAGTACTTATCTAGAGTAGTTAAGGGTTGTCTAGTTAAGGTGTGAAGGGGGCATAGAAATGGTTACTTCATATCTTACCCAGATGAGTCTTAAGAATGACTCTAGTTAGGGAAGATTTTCATTATGTGGACATGATCCGAACTTAGGAATTCTTTAGGATTATTTAGGTAGTCTTGAAGAGGTCAATCATGGAACTTATCTTCTTGATCTACTTGAGTAAGTATTTTTTATAGCCTTTGATGAAGAAATGTCATAGTATCTATGTGGTGATACACTTGGTAGGAATGATTCTATTCTAGGTAATCTAAAGGAACTCTTGAGTGTGAGTGTGTAAGGGATTGTATGGGCGGTTGCTTCATAACTCACTCAAGTGAGACTTAGATTCACCTTTGGTAGAAGAATCTTACATTGATGCTTTGATGTCTTGTGAGTGTTTATGTGACTCATTATAAGTAGTCTTGAGTATCATTTAGGTATGCTTAGGGAAGTTGTATGGGCGGGGTCTCTTTGGGTTGCTTAAGTGAGTCTTAGTATAAGTTTAAGTGAGATGAGTACAACTAAGAGATGTCTAAGGTGAAGGTAAAACTATGATATTTTTTTAAATGTTTCCTTATGTGTTTCTAAGTTGATAAATGTTATTCTTATGATTATATTATAATATTTTAAGGAAAAGATGCATATTTCCAATAAATGTCCGTTTTCATGATTTTTATGCATAGTGCCATACTTAGTACATGTGGTTGTACTAATCCATGCTTTTATCGATCTCTATAGTTGTTGGTAGGTAAGGAGCTTTTGGGAAGTGAAGACTTGGACCGTAGCATCGTTCAAGAGAAATTAAAGTATGTCCTCATTTGACTCGAGGGAATAGATGTGTTTTATATTTTCATTTGAAGTATTGTAATAGACTAAGTATTTCTATATTTTGAAGTATGGGCCGTGTCCCAAGTATTCTTATGTCTTAAGATGATGACATTGAGACTTAGTATTTCCTATTGTTTTTTATGAAAGAATTTTTAATGACTATATGAAGTATGTTTTGTGAAAAGTTTTAATCCGCACTACTTTTCACTATGTTCATGCGATGAATGATATGTAAGGGCTTGTACAAGACCTATGAGATGTCAGGTACGCCGGTTGCAATCCGAGATTTCCCCTAACTTCTAGGCTGTGGTTTTGGGATGTGACAGTGGGGGTATGCTGTCCTAATTCCTTTTTTTTATGTTAATTAGACTTTAATTATTTTGTGATTGGTATGGTCCACTTACGGTGGCGGTGCTATGTGAATTGATGTGGACTTGTCGGCGTTACTTTATTCAATATGATGATCATGGCCTTGTCAGCACTACCTGAATTATTATGATGATTTGTAGATTTGATATTATGTGAAATATGATCCTATCTTTTTTTATGTGAAGTAATATGAAAGTATGTGTTCTTTCTATGTATATTAGGAAATCATGTAGACGATGACTATGTGCTTGTATGTGTAGTCTTACGGTTGATGCATGGTTGTTACTACTTGACTATATGAGTCTATAATGGTTATATTTATGATGATATGGTAGTATATAAGATGTATTCAAGATGATAATAGTTATTTCTAAGTGACTTAAGAATGACATGTAATATGTGTTAAAGTGAGGTATATGTTGTGTCTTGTTTGGTAGACTTGTGTCCCTTACTTGATATCTGTATGAATATTATGAGATTATGATATGTCATGAATAGGTAGGCTTAGTTAACCCTTGTAATGCATGAACGAAAGATATGTGAGACCTTAGAGGATGTTAAGAAGGTCATGTACGTGGTAAAGGTTATGTTATGAATGTTGAAGTTGAAAGTCGTAATGGTATCCTTCAATCAAAGAAAAGGTTAATTGGCTGAAACGACATCATATTAATCCTTAGGAAAGTCATCAAGAGCTTCTTGTCGCCATTGGAAGGTAGCATTAAGAGGACCTCTTTGGTAAGGTAAATGTGATTGGGTTATGAAGTAGATATGGAATCCAATTGTATGCACACCCTCATCAGAGTAGGTTAACCATGTGACTACATGGGATGTGTCCAAGTTCTACCATTGGAAAGTAGAACACCCGCATCGAAGTAGGTTAGAACTCCGGATTCCATGCTTTGGTACCATGGTCTATGTCGGTTATTGCATATTCTCATCATATGGGATACCTATTAGCATTTGAGAAGTTCTATAAAGTTTAGGTTGTGGTATGGGACGCTATCTATACATTGCACAATAGGCTTTGAAGGTGTTAGTTGGAGTCCCTAGGTCTTATACAAGAGCATGACTTGAATGTCCTTTATGTGATGAATGAGTCTTATATGAACTAGTGAATGTAATGACTTAAGTTAAGAAAGTATGTTAAAAAGGATAAGTACTTATCTAGAGTAGTTAAGGGTTATCTAGTTAAGTCATGAAAAAGGCATAGGAATGGTCACTTTTTTTTTATCTTACCTAGATGAGTCTTAAGAATGACTCTAGTTAGGGAAGATGATTGTTTATGTGGAAATGATCCAAACATAGGATGTCATAAGGATTATTTAGGTAGTATTGAAGAGGTCATTCATGGAAGTTATCTTCTTGATCAACTTCAGTAAGTCTTTTGATAGCCTTTGATGAGGATATGTCATATTATCTATATGTTGATATGCTTGATGTCTTGTAAGTGTGTATGTGACTCATCATAAGTAGTCTTGAGGATCATTTAGGCATGCCTACAGAGGTTGTATGAGCGATCTCTCTTAATGTGACTTAAGTGAGTCTTAGGATAGCTTTAAGTGGGATAATTACATGCTAGAAGGTGTCTAAAGTGAAGTGAAGGAACTGTAACAGTGAATTGAGTTCACTGTACAGTGAAGTGAATTTGCTGTAATGTTTCCAAAAATGTGACTTTTTGCTTAAATGATTTCTTATGAGTTTCTTAGTTGTTAAATGTTGTTCTTATGCTTAAAGTATGATGTTTTAAGCGAAATTCATGATAAGCATGCTATTTACTAAAAGTCCCTTTTTTATGGGTTTTGCATGACTTTCATACTTAGTACATTTAACGTGCTAACCCTTTCTTTTCGATTTTTGACTTAAGTGTAGGGAATTGGAAGTGTTGATGTTCCATGGAGGATGGATAGGTTTCTAAGGTTTGAAGATGAAGTATTGGTGAGTCCTCATCGATTCGAAGACAATATCCACATGTCCCTTATGTCATTGTCTTTATTATATTGTCTTGTATTGGATTTGTCCCAAGTGTTGTATACCCTTAAGTTTAGATGGTTCAAGTAGTGTTGGAAAGATTTAATGTTTTAAATAAAAGTCTTCTGCTTGTGTAATGTTTATGAAAGAGTTCTTCGTGTGTGAAGAAAGTTTAAATTCTTACCTATTGTAGTGTGTTTATTATGAAATAAATGATACGAGAGGCTTAGATGCGACTTGTTGAAGTCTCATTTTCCGTATGACCACACAAGAATGCTCTAACTTCTAAGGTGTACTTGCGGTCGTGACACATACAATCTCGTCCACTACTCTTACTGGTGTAGTATGTTGCAGTTTCACCTGCCACATGACATAAAACTTTACAGTTGTAGCTCAGGATGAACCTGGATGAGAGCACCCTGCTAGGGATTGGGTCCCTGTATTTGTGAGGATCATCAAAGCACCTAGAATATAATATTCCCCCCTTTTTGACGAAAACACACAAATATCCATGCTGAGTCTATTCATTCATATCCCTTTTCATCAGTCCTAGTACCATAGGACCCTTTCCTAGATTTGGTCCCTGGTTAGATTCTACATTTTTGAGAATCATCAAAACACCTAGAATATAGCAATAGGAAATATTTCTGATACTTCTATAAGGAAATATTCCTGATACTTCTATAGATGAGATCTTTTTTATATCTTTTGGATAAAAAATTACTTAAAATATGTACCAGGGGTTTCTAGATGTCGTCAGTATTACAAATGGTGCATGAGGAGAAAGAAGCCACTCCACCAACCTACAATTTGTTTGAGGTCTAGATCTCCAATATTTTATACCATTTGTTAGGAATGTGGTTTATCCATGGGAACCTACCTTTTAACCTAGAGATGAATGTTTGACATAATTTCATAGATTAATATGCTTCTTAACATTGAACCTTCATAGACTATGACATTTTTCTCTTAGAATTACAACATTATAATTGTTAGGGTAGGAAAATCCAATGACTTCAAACTATGGGCATAGTATACTTATTCTCACTGTGTTGTAGCCTAGTTTATAGATCGAGACGCTTGCCGACCAATGTTAATGTTGTTTTCATATATCTCTAGTAGAGTGATGGAGCAGATTTGGTACTGTGTCAGATAGGTTATGGAAGTCCTACATCAGGACCACACAATATATTTGTACTTCTTAACACTCTATGGGTCTTTCCGTCCATGAGACCCACTAAACAAGAGGAGTAACCACAGGAATCCTATCTATCTTGCCAGGAAAGGAGGTAAGTGTTATACTTTTTCATGGATTTTTGAATCAATGACTTTTCATGACCCAAGGTAGAACCTAGTGTAACATGGCATGTAGGATCCATAGAGGCCTTCATATAAGCCACTTTGCATTCATAACATAAGAAATAGAATAAATGAGATTAAGAATAACATTTCAAGTTCCAAGTGTTTTATAAAAGTAAAGCGGATGTCTAAACACTTGTCTTATTAGCCATCTATTACAAAAAAGGAAATTGGGCCAAGTCGATACATCATGTACAAAACTGAAAGTTAAAAAGAAATCTAAAAACAACGAAAATTCGTCATGGTAGCAAGAGGACTCACCAAAGCTCTAAATCTCTCAAATCAACCTCTACCCACGAAACAGAGAGCCCTGACTCTCATACCCTACATTTGGGGAAATACAGGCAAGAGTATGCGTTAGTAAAAATTTGTACCAAGTATGATAACAATGCATATACACATTTAAATCATGCTAAATAGGAAATTTTCATGAGCATGCCATGATCAAGCTAAAACATGAATCCTTATAGTTAGGAAGTATAACTGATAATACATGACCAATGCAAGTAGATGTCATCTTTAAACATACTTACAATACTTCTTCAATTAACCTTGGTTCATCATAACTTTACTTGTTTGTGGGAAGTAGCCTCAACCTATATATATGACCATGTGAGATTGACACGCTCAAATTACACCTCCCTAAAGCGATTGTTATCAAGTAAAGAACCCAACTAGTAGGTCGAGGCGATCCCACGAGAAAAATTGTTTATACTTAACTTTAACCCACAATTATCTCTATTTAGTCAAGGTATTTCCAAAGCAATAAATAAAAAAAAGTGCGGGGGGGGGGGGATTTGTGAAACAAATTCCTTTAATTGTAAGATTATCATGTGAACAAAAGAAAACTTTGGTTGATATCAATATGAGAAAATAACTAGGGTATGTGCAATCCCCACAAGTTCATAACGCGGTATCCCTAGTAATAGCAATCCTTTCCTAATATATTACATGCAAAGTGATAAGATAGGTATCGCTATATCCTTGGTTCGACTTCTAGAGAATTTAACCCTGCACCTTGGTCATGCTACTTGTGTATAATTTACTAACTCTTACCATTACCTCATAGTAGACATCATCATCGATGTATGGCTTAGTTACAACATTGCACCAATTGACACTAGCCTATTAGATAGTATCACACTAAATCTATGTTTACAATTCTTTTCTTATTAACTACCTCCTTGGTCTGGAAAGTAGCCATAAGACGAGTTCTAACACGTTCACTCGTAAAAAATACTTCTAAATAAAAGAATTATTAGTGCATGCAAAAACTGTATTCAAGAATTGCTTAATTACAAGTTGTACATTGTTGATCCCTCATGGTTCCCATAACCCTAGTTTTGCATTTAGGTACCCATGTTATCAAGATTACAATACATATTTTAAAATAAAGAAATCATGAAATTACTTAGCAAGAAGAATAAACCCAGAATTTATAACTTAAATTTCAAAAATAAATCTTCAAAAAGAATACGACATTTGATAATTTTCTAAAGTTGCAAAGAACATTTCCCAAAAGAAAGAACTAGGACAAAAATAATAATAGCAAACCCCTAAAACGAGGTATTTATCCCCTATTAATAGAAAACAAAGTCTTAATGAAAAAGGAATTCAAATAAGGAATTTTTTTCAGGCATGTGTGTTCAATCGACGAGACAACTGACGGGTCGTCAATGATCAACGGTCCATGGTTTGCTTCCATCAGCAGGGATTTAGAAAATTCTTTTGCTCTCCGGATGACACCCTCTCTAATTCAAATGACGGACCAACAGTAGGGTATGTCGTTCCATCTACGGTCCGTCGATATTCCTTCGTCACTCCATACTTATATTCATTAAATATCAGGTATTAGAACCCTCACAGTCACAAACTATGATTCACTAGTAGGTCTGTCAATCGATCGACGGACTGTCGGTGCCGATCGTGGTTCCACACTTTGTCAATTTTCCCTAATTTTCTCCAAATCTTGGGTTGGTCATCTACGACCTTCACCTACGGAGCATCTATTGAATGACGGTCCATTGATTGCCTCCGTAGGTCTATTTCTGCATTTTTTTCAGTTGTATACTCTTTTTTCTGCCTGAACATCTTTTTTGCAAAACAGGACACAAAATTTGTTAAAACCCACACAAAAAGTCTCTAGACACACACAACTCTTGAGTGAAATGCATTAGAAATATCGTGAAATCATGTTATATAAACACCCTCAACTTAAATTCGTTGTTTGTCCTTGAATGAAGAATCAACTACCAGACGGACTGGCTGGCCCCAAGCGGTGCACTACGACCCTAAACGACACTTGCATAGAAGAAGACAGTTTAAGCTCCAGCAATCACATAGCTATCTATCCTTACTCTTAATTGATTTAGTGCATGCCTAAGCCTCAAGTCTCGAAAATCGAACTCATGCGGATCACATCATGACATGAATTCACCATTCAATAAATACCTCTACTATTTTTTCTATCACTAACGTACCAATTCTCTCACAATGCAACTAGTGCCCTCATTTCAAACAAAATCCTTATTTTTCGCACAGTGGTTATGCATTTTGGGTACAAGGATCTATTTCAACACTCGTGAGCATAAGTGAGTTCAAATATAATTAGTGCTCCACGCCATAGGATTGCCCTTGGCTTCAATGCTTAGGTTCACCATACTAGACTTTAGGATCACGGTAGGACTTTCTTGACTCGTAACGAAGGCTCAGGGTCAGGCACTGTACATTTGGGTACATTTAGTGACTATCTTCCGTCCTTGACATTACCACTAAGATTTGCACCTCCTTTTATTATTTTGACCCTTTATTTATTTTCTCTTCTTTCTTTTGCCTTATTTCCCTTTTAGATGCGACTTTCACTTTTTTTTCTTTTCCATATTTTTTGTCTTTTTCTCAGAAAATTCTTTTTCAACTGTTCTTTCATTTTTTGCTAAGTCACATCCTTCTCTTACTTATGCTTTATTTTTAACATCCAACTCTTTTCACACCCATATTTTGGAATTCTCTCATAATATCCACGCCAAAAAATTATACCCTGGAAGGTGAGTTGGTGAAGAAATGATTTTTGTCTATTGCAGGATCAACATATTTGGATCAAAAGGGAACATTTATTTCTTTTGGTCAACCTCTTTTAGGCTAGATGTATGCTATTTCGGACAAGAGCCTATGATCACTTCCTAGCTTCTAGAGTAGATTCCATATGCAAGACTAACTGGACAAGTTATAGTTAGGCACCAATTGTTGAACACTCAAATATCCTCACACTCACTTGGCACATCGTTGCACTATTAGATTATAAAAATTCTAGTTCAAGTTTTAGTTGAAGGTCATGCAGTTGGTGCCTTTGCATGTCATGTTTAGAGACACCACATTCAACTTATCTAAACTTATACATTCAAGCACTACAATGGACAGGGTATCGTATTTCATTAGCCATCATGCTTATACACATGTACTCACTAATACATACCGATTCAACAGAAATTTAAGCAGTCTCTTGGAAAAAAGAACACGAGCAAGAAAACCCCAAGAGAGAATAGTGAATTGGCCTACTCAGACTTCACCCTATCACTCACATTCCATCTACCCCACTCCCAACCAAAAAATTTACAATTGTCCCCGATGCATAATAAATCATAAATAAAAGGGTGGTAGGTGAAGCAAACCTGTGGCGCATACAGCTGAAGGCCTCTCAACAAACGGGTGGGTTCGGTTTCCAAGAGCCCGCAAGATCAACATTTGGGTCACCGTCAGGAGTTCCACATCTCCAAGGGTAACACCGTCACTAGTGTCATCCACCTCTATCTCCGAACCATTAGTAGTGCTCATTGCCCCACTCACAGGCACAAAGTTTGATGTGGTGGCTGATATGGAGCCTAAAGACTGGGATGAGTCTGATCCTGAAGTTATAGTAGACTTAGAGCTGGATGTTGAGCCCGCTTCTGTGCTGGAAGTAGCCCTGATTTGTGTGCCGATTAGTGTATGCTCCTCATCAGACTAGGAGACAGTGACTAGTCGGTGTTCACCTTTCGAGGGGTGTCCCTCGTGGCTCAGGATGATGCTGTTGGTGTTTGAGTGCTCGAAGGAACATAGTCTGGGTCATTCTATGTGTTGATGTCTTCGTCTATCAACTTCAGACTGTGATAAGGACTTAGATTTCCCTTTTTGAGTACACCACTTCCTTCTTGGAGCAATTGTACTTGTGGTGAAATTGTTAGTATCATAGTAGCTTAACTCTACACACAAATAACAACAGGAAAAGAGAACCAAAAAATAACAATACCACTCTTGACTGCAGATTCAGGTAGGTGAGACCCATCGAAGGTTCGTAGAGTGATCTCTGGTCCGTGGAACCCGTTCGTGATTTGGATGGGTAAATACAAACTCTCAGATGAAAATGACGAATGTAAAGGACGGCCCGTTGATTATTCAACAGATCATAGTCCAAATCCTTGTTTGACACGTAAGCTTATTTTTGGGCGTGGAAAATGACGGACCCAATCGATGGCCCATCAAATGAACGACAGTCCATTGACAGGGTCTCGTACATGAGGCATATGACAAATTTCAGGCTTCTTTAGATTTCAACTTCTGAGTTTCTTTAGTGACCCATCTTAACAACATACAATTTTAAACCTACTTTTCAACATATCATATGCTAGTTCGTCGTTCCTAGGGTTCTAATTTCGTACAATTTTCTAACCCACTTTGTATAAGGTGTGGAATCCTAGGTCAGAATTTACATGTAGAATTAGACACACACATTTTTGGGTAGTTAAATTTCTACAAAACCACTGTCTATCATCCCAAGGGAAGTTACTATGTGATTATTAGTATGCAAAGTTAATCCATTTAGTACCAAGGTCAAGACCCACTCCTGACTTCCTATATTCAACTATGAATGCGAATTCAAAGTGAGGGGATGTCGAATTACCTTACAAGCGATAAAGAGTGTTGTGATTGTGTGACTACAATAATGTGCAACCCGAATAAGAAGCTGACGCCTTTCGAACCCGATCACTGGACTTTTGAGGATGAAAAAAGAGAGAATTTTGGAGAGAAATGATTGGAATTTTGAGAAATTAAGAAGACAGATGATTTTTAGAGAGGTGTATTTAATTTGGGAGTGATTTAGGGAGGAATTTTATGGGGTAGATGAATATAGCAAGACTTTTGAAAGAAAATGGAATAGGGGAAGGAATTTGATAGATGGAGTTTTTAATATAACCATTCAGTTCGGGTCGGTTCACTAGTAGACTGGATGCACAAGACCTCGTTTACGGCCCGTGGATCGATTGACGATCCATTGATTAGGAGCGTTGATCACTCTTAGACTTAGAAAATATTCGAGGCTAACCTGGGATCAACGGACACCATTGACGGTCCGTCGATTGAATAACGAACAATTGATGGGGTCCGTAAACCTGTACACCAGACAATTTTTTGCAGAATTCTGATTTTGCCTCCAACGCATGTAACACCAATTAGTCCATTCTTTCTGTATTTTCTTGGAAAATTTTAGACATGGACCCTATTATTATCTCTAGCAAACACTAACACACAAAGAAAAAATTGAACCACTTAGAGCAACTAAATAAAACAACGACTCTTTCTTCATGGGAAATAAAACCTATCGATTGCTAGAGTGTACACCTTGGGTTGCCTCCCAGCAACGCTTGATTTAACGTTGCGGCATGATGCATGCCCCTAGATTTCTTAGACTTCATCAAGATAGTAGCCTCAACTACTTCGTGAACACTCTCCGCATGCCCATGATAGATGTTTATCATTTGTCCATTGACTGTGAACCTTGTGCCTTCCTTTTTCTCCAACTCAACTGCTCTATGTAGGAACACTTTGGTGATGAGGAATGACCCTGTCCATTTGGACTTGAATTGGCCCGTAAATAAGCGTAGCGTAGAGTTGAATAGAAACACAAAATCACCAACCCCAAGTTCTCTCTTTTCAATTCTATGGTCATGATACTTCTTCATATTTTCTTTGTAGATGGATGAACTTTCATAGACCTTTAGGAGAAACTCATAAAGCACATTTAACTCATTTAGCTTCTGTTCTAACGTTCTTGTCCAATCCAAGTTCAGTCTCTTCATAGCCCTCATCGCTTGTGTTCTAGCTCGACTGGTAAGTGACAAGCGTTCCCATATACATGCTGGTATGGATACATACCGATGAGGTTCTTTTATGAAGTGCAGTATGCCCAAAGAGCATCATATAACCTCCTTGACCAATCCATTCTATTGGAATTTACAATTTTTACCAGAATCTTCTTGATCTCTCGATTGGACAATTCAACTTGTCCTCTAGTCTGTGGTTGGTAAGGAGTAGCCACATTGTGGCGAACATTGTATTTCTATAGTATCCTTTTGAACAATTTATTACAAAAGTGAGAGCCTCCATCGCTAATAATAGCCCAAGGTGTACAAAATCTGGAGAAGATATTCTTCTTGAGGAATGTAGTGACACTCTTCCCATCATTATTGGGGATTGCTTCCACCCATTTTGATACATAGTCGACAGCCACAAGAATATACTTCATCCCATGAGAACTCACAAATGGGCCCATGAAGTCAATACCCTATACATCAAATATCTCAATCACCAAAATAGGATTCATGGGAAACTCTTGCCATCTTGAAATCCCTCCGTCTCGTTGGCACTGATCACATGATTTGGCAAAATCATGAGCATCTTGGTGGATGGTGTGACAATAGTACCCACACTGCAAGATCTTATGCGCAAATCGAATACCACTATGGTTCCCATCAACAGGTGACTAATGACACGCCTCCAGATAACTCTACATTTAAACCTCAAGTACACAACAAGGAACAATCCCATCGGCACAAATCCAATATAAGTAAGGCTCATCCTAAAAGAATTTCTTCACATCATACATGGACTTCTTCCTTTGGTGGAAATTCAACTCCAACGGGACCAAATCACTTGCTAGATATTTTGCAAAGTCTGAAACCATTGGATAAGATCCTTAGAAGCAAGCAATACATGCAAATCTAGGAACTCATCATTAATTTCAACCTTTTCCCCAATTCGTGCATTTCATCATCCTCCAATCTAGGCAAGTGATAAATCACTTGATTCCGGTCCCATTTATATACGTCACCTCAAAATCAAACTCTTGGAGCAATAGTACCCATCTAATTAACCTTGATTTTGCATCCTTCTTTGCTATTAAATATCTCTAAGCAGAATTGTTGGTATGCACTATGACCCTCGTGCCAAGCAAATAGGAGCAAAACTTCTCAAATGCAAACACTATTGCTAGAAGTTTCTGTTCAGTTACAACGTAGTTCTTTTGGGCTTCATTGAGGGCTTTACTCGCAAAATAGATAGGGTAAAGGATTTTATCTCTTTTCTGTTTCAATACCACACTAAGCGCAATCCTACTCGCATCACACATCACCTCAAATGGCTCACCCCAAATCGGTGAAATAATAATAGGCACAGACACCAACTTCCTTTTAAACTTAACAAATTCTTTCAGCCAAGATTCATCAAAATAGAACTTATAGTCCTTCTCGAGCAGTTCGCACAATGGATTGGAATTTTTTAAAAATCCTTGATAAACCTCTGATAAAAATGAGCATGCCCAAGAAAACTTCTCACACCCTTGATTGAGATGGGTGGTGGAATCTTATCTATCACCTCAACTTTGGTCCTATCAACCTCTATCCCCTTTTTTGAGATTAGATGGCCCAACACTCCCTTCTTTAACCATAAAGTGGCATTTCTCCCAATTTTGCACCAAATTGCATTCTTCACACTCTTGGGCACCTCGGCCAAATTATTCAAACACCAATCAAAGGATTCACCAACTACAGAAAAATTATCCATGAAAACCTGAATATTGTCCTTCACAATATCATAAAATATCGATATCATATAACATTGGAAGGTCGCCGGTGCATTACATAACCCAAATGACATCCTCTTAAAAGCAAATATCCCATAAGGTCAAGTAATGTTGGTTTTTTCTTGATCTTCCAGAGCGATAAAGATCTAGTTGTAGCAGGAATATCCATCAAGAAAATAGTACCAACCCTCGACTACAAGTCTTTCCAATATCTGGTCCATGAAGGGCATGATAAAATGATCCTTCTCTGTCCATGCATTCAACTTTCGGTAGTCCATGCAAACTCTCCATCTGGTCAGAGACGCATCGGAACAAGTTTATTCCTTTCATTAGGTACCACAATCATCCCACTCTTTTTAGGAATGAACTGAACATGACACTCCAACTGTTGTCCGCAATAGGATAAATGACCCCAACTTCCAGCCACTTGATGATCTTCTTTATAACTACTTCTTAAATAAGCGGATTCAACCATCTTTGGTGCTCAATACTAGGTTTGTGATATGGCATGAGTTGGATTTTGTGGGAAAAGATACCGGGAGAAATCCCAATAATATTTGCAATAGTCCATCCAATGGCTCACTAAAACCTCTTCAACACCGTCACTAAGCACTTTACTTGTTGAAAGTTAAAATATGCTGCAATAATTACCGGTAAAGTGTCATCTCTAGCAAGGAGCACATACCTCAAATGCAGTTGTATAGCCTTAAGCTCTAATTTGATTCTTCCACAATACATGGTCTCGCATGTGGAGACTCGTGACACTTCATGTACAATTCCAAATTTTCTGGCTTTGACATATATTTGTGCCTTTCAAGTGCTCCACCAAGAATCATATTATTCAACACCATCATAGTCAAAATTCATGATGACTGTTGCTAGTGCCTCAACACCTTGTTGCTCTTCAATATGCACTCGAGGTAGCAGATACCATTTGGAGCTCACCACTCTGCTTCACAGACCTACATATATTGAAAGTTACTTCTTCATTGTTCAAACTAAACTTCATCTGCCCTTTTTCCATATTGACTAGTGCATGCCCAGTGGAAAGAATGGTCTCCCAAGAATAATGGGACCTCAAAATCAACCTCACAGTCAAGAATCGCAAAATCAGTCAGAAAGATGAACAACTCAAATTTCAAAAGAAAATCATGGAGTACACCTATGGGCCTTTTCAAAGTTCGATCAGCCATTAGTAACCGCATCGTGGTAGACTTTAGATCCCCCAAGCCTAACTTTTCATAAAGTGACGGTGGAATGAGATTTATGCTCGCACCAAGATCATACAGAGCCTTGGGTGTGGTAGCCCTATAGTACATAGAATAGTGAAGGCGCCTAGATCCTCCTTCTTCTGCACAAGAGACCTTGTGGCAATAGCACTATAATGCTGCATTCTGTCATAATCTTCAAAATGAACCAACCTCTTCTTTGTCACCATATCATTCATAAAATTATCATATCTGAGCTTTTTCTGTAAAACTTCTACCAACGGAACATTGATGGAAAGCTACTTTAACAAAGTTATAGATCGGCGATATTTCCCATCTTTCGTTTTCTTCGTTAATCTTTGTGAAATTGTGGTGGAGTCCTAGGTATGGGGACCACTTTCTGCGATAACTCTACTTCTTTTGTTTTTGCATCACCCAACTCTTCAGTATATTTTAATACTTCATATTCTTTTCTCATATCTCTTTCTACTACCGACGACATATGTGTTATGTTTACCTTCTTGAGTAGTGACTGTCATGCAATGCCCATCATTCTTTGGGTTCTGTATAGTGTTTCTTGGAAGAGTTCCAGGTTGGCGTGGGTTTACTATAGTAGACAACTGAGTCATTTGTAGCTCAAGATGCTTTATCGAGACTACATGTGCATCCACCCTTTGTCTAATGCTAGATAGGTCACTTCTAATCTCCTTGACATTCACATTACATGCCTCAAACCTCTTCATCATCTTTACAAAGGGACAACTTCCGATTTTAGGAGGAACATATGGCCCAACCCGATCATTCCTGTTACCTTAGTTGTTCCAGTTAAAATTGTTGTCGCGGTTTTAGTCCCCATTTCAGACATGTTGACCCTCTTGGCTGTAGTTTCCATAGTTCTAACCTTGATTTCCTTGACCTTGGCGCCAATTATCCTGGTTGGAACCTTGTGAGTTTGGTCGGAAACCCCCTGTCTGATCATCAACTACATATTCACCTCTTTATAGTAATACTCTTCTACCGGTGGTGGGGATCTAGTGAAATAGTTTACCACATTTATCTTCTCTACGCCTCCACTCACATGCTTCAATACCAATACCAACTCGATTATCATCTGTACCATCACTTCCCGAATCTCATATGCGGCTGGATTGTTTATAGCTTGAACAATGAAGGTGTTTCGCCAAGTTTCCGTCTTTCGAGTGCTCCAAGCATTGTTGTTGCAAGATATCTTCTCTAACTTTTCTTTAATCTCAACATATGTGCATTCCCTATAGGAGTATGTAGTAATAGTATCAAGCACCACTTTATTGTTGTCATCTTGACCTTTATAGAATTACTAGTTCAGTGACTCATCATCAATGAGATGATTCGGGCACCCCTCACGAACGCAGTGAATCTATCCCAAGAGCTACTCACTGACTCTCCAGGTAGTGCTACAAAGTTATTTACCTTATCCTTGTGATTGAACTTCTTGGACACTGGCTAATACCTTGCTAAGATTACATCTCTCAATCAATCCCAAGTATAGTTTTAGTTGTTGGGTAGCTCAGTCAACCGTATAACAGCCTCTCCTTCAATGATAGAGGGAACACTCGCAACCCGATGACCCATGTTCAAGTCCATTCTACCCATGCAACTTTTGCATACCGCCCTTAGCTTGACTATATGAGCATGTGGATCTTCCGATGGCAGTCTCGAAAGTAAACCCCCCGCAGTGAGCATCTACATCAAGCTACCGTCACCATGAATGTGTGCCTCGAGGGAAGGGGGTAGGACAAGAGTCCATGTGTGTTTGAAATGTTCACGTTGCCTCTATAATGATCCTGAGGTCGTGGGATGTTGGAGGTTGCACTTGCAAGGCATCTCCTAACTTATTGTCAATGGGCGCTTGGTTTTTTCGCACCGACTAATATTGGAGATTTCAAGCCTGCTCGATCACATACATTCCTTCTGTATGGATTACATGGGACCCCTTGATTTTTCATCCTTCACAAGTTCTTATTTGATTCAGGATTGTAAGGAGTGAGTGGTTCCCCTCAGCGACATGTACTTGGCATATACTAGAGCTAGACATGAGAGAGACGAAAACACAAAAAAAAAAGTAAAATTTGGAAATAGTTGACTAAGGTTCAATAATATTGTTAAAATTAATCCAAAAGACAAATTTCCCCGGCAGTGGCATCAAAATTTGATACACTCAAATTACACCTCTCTAAAGAAGTGTAAGCGGTCGTTATCAATTCAAGAACCCAACAAGTAGGTTTGAGTCGATCTCATGAGTAAAATGGTTTAGTCAAGGTATTTCCGAAGTAATAAAGAAAAGGGAAGGGATTGTGAAACAAATTCCATTAATTGTGAGATAATCAAGTGAACAAAAGAAAACTTTGGTTGATATCTAGATGAAAAAATAACTAGGGTATGTGTGTTCCCCACAAGTTCATAACGATGTATTCCTAGTAATAGATATCATTTCCTAGTGTACATGCAAGTTGATAAAAATTAGGTATCTCTAAATCCTTGGTCCAACATCTAGAGAATTTCACCCCGCACCTTGGTCAAGCTACATGTGTATAATTTACTAACGCTTACCATCACCTTATATTAGACATCATCATCAATGTATGACTTAGTTACTACTTCGCACCAATTGACACTAGCCTATTGGATAGTATCACACTAAATCTATGTTGATAATTCTTTCCTTACTAACTACCTCCTTGGTCCGACAAGTGTCCATAAGGGTAGTTCTAATGTGTGCACTCGTTAAAAAGACTTCTAATGATAGAATTATCAATGCATGCGAAAACACTATTCAAGAATTGCTTAATTACTAGTTATACGTTGTTAATCCCTCACCCACAACCCTAGTTGTGGATTTAGTTACCCATGTTAGTAAGATCACAATCGATGTTTTTAGAAGAAGAAATCATTAACTTACTTAGAAAGAAGAATAAACGCAGACTTTGCAGCTTAAATTTCAAACACAAATCTTCAAAAAGAATCTAAAATTTGATAATGTGCTAAAGTTGCAATGAACAGTTCCCCAAAACAAGAACTAGAACAAAAGTAATAATAGCCAACCCCCAAAATGATGTCTTTATTCCCTATTTATAGAAAACAAAGTCTTAATAAAAAGAATTCAAATAACAAAAGTTTTGTTCAGGCAAAAGTCTTCAATTGATGAGACAACTAATGGGTCGTCGATCGACGATCCATTATTTGCTTCCGTCAGCCAAGACATAGAAAATATTTTTGCTGTTTGGATGACACCCTCTCTGAATGAAATTATGGACCAACATTACGGTTTTTCATTCCATCTATGGTCCGTCTATGCTTCTCCATCACTCCATACTTATATTCCTCAAATATCAGGTACTAGAACCATCACAATCACAAATTACGGTTCATTAGTACGGTTCGTCGATCGATCAACGGAGAGTCGATTCTAATCGTGGTTCCACATTTGGTTAGACTTCCCTAATTTTATCCAAAGTCTGGGCTTCTCATCTACGACCTTCACCTACAGAGCTTCGATTGAATGAAGGTCGGTCAATTGACTCCGTAGGTCTGTTTCTACAATTTTTCAGTTGTCTTCTCCATTTTAAGCCTGAACATATTTCCTGTATAATAGACACAAAAATTGTTAAAACCCATATAAAAAGTGTCTAGACACACACAACTCTTAAGTGAAATGCACTAGAAATACCGTGCAATTATGGTATAACAACATGGAATCCGGTGTTTTCCGCACTGTATACAGTTTTCCTATATGCCACGATAAGTACCATGTACTTCTAGCTATTTTAGATCCACTATCTAATGTCTATATAAGCAATCCTATGTTGGAACACAATTATGGGACATGGGTAATCGCCACTTATCCACACGGTTCTAAGCTTAACTTCCACAAATTAGTTCTTATTCATATTCATCTTAGCTCATAAAGGAACATGGGTAATCAACTCATGTCCATACATCATGTGACATGGGTAACCGCCTCTTTCCTTTATATCATATGACATGGGTAATCACCTCTTGTCTTTCAATAAGAGAGCATAGGTAATATCCTTTTGCCTCATCATTAGAATAACTTCTTACCATTGATTCATTTTAGGTGAGAAAGACCTTTCAACTCTAAGAACCCTTATTATGTAAGAAATCCTTTCACAACCATGATTTCATGTGTATATGAGAAATCCTCTAAACAACACAACGACATTATTATTCATACTTCACTCGCAAAGAATCCTTACAATATTTACATCAATTTTACAAGAACATGCAAAATTTCATAATCCACCTTTCATAGCTGAAACCCACTTTCATGTATCAATATCTAGAAAACATGAGTTAGAAACAAGTTCATGTAAATTCATCAAAAAATCATATAATTCTATCAATTCATGCTTGATTTCATATAATCTGCTTTCACAATCCAAAACTCATATTATTTGATCATAACTTAGAAAACATGGAGATTACATGGATTCATAGGGAATCATCATAAAATCATGATATTAAATTAATTCATGCATCATAGATCATAAATCAATCAATTAGATCAATAATTAGGAGAACCCATAACATAGAAGAAAATCCTAACTCAGTTTGGGAATTATAACTTCGAAGATAGAATAATTTGGGATGTTCATAAATGTAGGAATCCATGGATGAAAACTATCATACCTTGATGCCAATTGCTTAACTTCAATTGTGGCATTGGAGACTTGGCTTGAAAGGACCTTCTTCTTCTTCTTCTTCTTCTTCTTCTTCTTCTTCTTCTTCTTCTTCTTCTTCTTCTTCTTCTTCTTCTTCTTCTTCTTCTTCATGTTTTCTAAAGAGAGAAATATTTGTGAGGAAGTCTTGTTCTTCGTTTGTAAATTTGAGAGGATGATTTTCAATGGGAAATTTGGGAGTGAAAACACTTATACAGGGGTTTTGGTGAAGGGTAAAACGATATAATATAAGGTTAGACTAATAAGAAAAAGACCCAAAATCTCTTGACAATTTGACTACCGACCCAGGCAACGAGAACAACTTATGGACCGTGGTTAAATTGACAGTCCATATCGTTCAATCGTCATTTGGCATCAAAAACCATAATTTGAGGCCTTGGTCGATGGACATCATTTACAAACCGTGGGTCCAAAGATAATATGTCCATCCTGGCCGTGGATCTAGACCATTTTTTCTTGAAAAACCCAACTGCCAATCATGGACATCTCCTACAGTGTGTGGGTCATTTCACGAGTTGTGGATGGCTCTGTAGGAACTTGTACCAAATTTCTTAAAAGTTGAAATTTTTACCCTTTCTATAATCCGAGGTTTTAGATTTTCTTCCTCTTGGAATTATTCGTCCTCGAATGAGATTTAATGCATCATGAGGAAGGTAGAAACTACATTTAACTACCCAACATGCAAGCAATTTCATAAATCCACATACCTAAGGAGGAAACATCAACTCAAAGTTAAAGCATGTTCTAGACATCATATGTAGTATATATGCAACTTATACTCAAACAAACATAAACATTTAGAAATCAATCAAGTTGACTAATTTTCTCAAAACTTATGTTTTTGATGACAATGCATATATGAGGAAATCATGGGAATATATGAGACACATGTCACTAAAAGAGTAAACCATGAGTTACTCATTACCTCAAGCTAGAGTAGGGGTAGAAGGAAAGATATGAGGATACTCAGACATCATATTTGCTTCAGCCTCCCATATAGCACCCTCAGTTAACTAATTCCTCCACAACACTTTCGTGGAAGAAAGTTCTTTATTTCTCAACTTCTGTACTTGCCAATCTAAATCTCAACCGGAACTTCTTCATTGGAATGATTCTCCTTAACTCCCAAACCCAATGGATCTTGGATCACCAAAACATTTCTTCAACATAGAGACATGGATAACCAGATGTACCGATGCTGATTCATTAGGCAATTGAATTTTATAAGCAACCTTACCAGCACACCTCAAAATCTTATATGAGCCTACATAATGGAGACTAAGCTTCCTTTTCGTGCAAGACCTCAGTACGACCTTCATAGGTTAAATTTTCAAGTAAACCCAATCATGAACATCAAATTCGATATCTCTTCTTCTAGCTTCGGCATATGACATTTGCGACTTTGAATCGTTTTAACCTTTCTCTAATAAGTTAGACATTTTCCATAGCCTTGTGTACCAACTTGGGAACTATTAGGGAAACTTCACCCACCTCAAACCATCCTATAGGGGATCTACACCTCCTACCATAAGGGGCCTCAAATGGAGTCATACCAATACTTGAGTCGTAACTATTATTATATGCAAACTCGGTCAATTGCAAATGGTCATCCTAATTACCCTTGAAATAAATAATACAAGACCTGAACATATCTTCCAAGGTTTGGGTACAAGAAAAATTTTAATTTAGGGGATTTGATGAGTCTTACATTTCAAATCATTTAAGGCTTTGTTCTCATAGTTTATTATCCTTAGTGCCTAATTTATGCTCTAAACTAATGTTAAGGTCTTATTTGCAGAAAAAAGGTGAGAGAGTAGGAAAAGGATATTATCGAAAAAAAGGAACGAAAAAAGGCAAAGAAGTTGAATAAGGTCATTCCTAATGATCGCTAAGACCACTCGGCGAAAAACCGAGTGAGTCTGCAGCTCGCCAAAAGTTCCAGTGTGCCAGCCCTGTGGGAAAACCAACTCGCAATGGACATAGGTAGTTGGCGAACCGTCAAATGGATTACTGATGTCGATGCTAATATTCTAAAGTCACAAAGTTTGAGGTTAAAGAGCTAAGGAAGATTGGAGATGTTATGGAGTTATTGGTGCATCGCCGACTTTGTTGGTGATGCTTGACTAACCTCACCTAGTTGTCCTAAAGGGCAAAATTTGAGATAGTATAAAGTAATTTTTCCATTGTAAAACTTTGATACATGGTTTTACTTAATTCTAGGAGTTTTCTAGTGGATTTTGAGTTGGATATTCAAGATTTAACATTTTGGATCATTGTAAACACGTGGATTGCAATACCTAGATGATGGAGAACATAATTGATTTTGCTTTCTTCCCTTTTATGATGTATGGCTAAAACCTCCATTTTTGGGGTGTGGGGTGTTTGATAATGTAATTATTTTCCCTAATTAGCTTATGAGTATTGTTCTTTACTTATTTAAATGCTAGTTAGAAGTGCGTTTAATTGAGAGTTGTGCATTAACCCATGAATTGTAGTTGCAAATGCATTTCTATTTTAGTGTTTTAGACTTGCTTAAGAAAGAGGTTTTGGAACTAAGGTTATGAATTAATGATTATAGTGATTGGGTTGCTGTGGGTTCATCTCGGGAGAGTGAATCTTAGTCCGATCCTACCTATCTAGATCAAGAGAGTGGATAAATTGAGGTATTGAGCTGTTTTTAGTGTTATGCTTCTCGAGGTTCGAGAGAACTCACTTGAATCGTAATAGTTATTTGAGAGAAAGTTATTCTATGTATAGTATATCCTACTCACTAAGATTCAGCAATTGTTAGTAAATTATAGTTACCCATATAAAGAAATTAGTCTTTAATCGATCACATCCCAAAGTATCCCTTATCTACTTGATTATTCCCCTGTTTTCTAATTGTTGTAGTTGTTAATTGACAAACATAATCCCCCATCTGACATTCGTTGTCAACCCGTTTGGTTTATTTAAATGATTTCAATAATCTTTATTCTTGCAATCATTTAGGACTTATTTATAACTTCGTAATGGTAACTTGTATCACTCCCTGTGAAATTAATCCAAACTTTTTGTTGGGTTTATACTAGATTGGGACCGCCAACACCTATGATTGGATGAGGTGTAGTTGAGAACTTATTAGATCCACTAGCTAATGTATATTTAGTTAGCCTATGATGGCATATAGTTTATGGAGCATGGGTAATTGCCACTTGTCTACTCGATTCTAAGCATAACTCCCATGGAATATTCATTAATTTTATTCATCTTTTGTTTTAAAGGACTTGGTTGATCGCCTCTTGTCCTTATATCATATGACTCTTGTCTTTTGATTAAAGAGCATGGGTAATCATTGTTTTCCTCATTCTTAGAATAACTCCTTAACTTTTATTCATTTTAGGTGAGAAGACCATTCAACCTTTGAATCCTTAATGTGAGAAAACCTTTCACAACAATCAACATATATGTTTCATTCTCAAAGCCATTTACATCATCTCTCATCAATTTCATCAGAACATGCATAATTCCATAAATCCCTTTAATAGTTCAGAACCCACTTTCAATCATTAATATCTAGAAAAGATGGGTTTAGCATGGGTTCGTAGGGATTCATTTTAAAATCGTGGATTATAAATAAACTTGTACATATTAATTCATAAACCAATCAAATAAATAAATATTTAAAGGAACACATGAAATCAAATGAAAAAAACCTTAACTCAATTGGGGATTTCTAACTTTGTAAATCGAAGAATTAGGAAATCCATGGAGGAAATCTGTCCTACCTTGATACCAAAAGCTTTCCTTCAATGGTGAAGTTGGAGGCTTGACTTGAAACCCTTGGTCGACCTTCTTCTTCAAGCTTGACAGCGAAATGTTTTGAAGAGGAAGAATTGTTGTACTCTTAGGAATTTGGGAGAATGATTTCAATTGGGGAGATTTGGGGGTAAAAACACTAACATATGGCTTTAGTTTAAGGTAAGCAACATAGCATTAGGCTAAAATAAATAGGAAAAGATCCAAATGACCTTAACAAAAATAATTGTCAACCTCACTAATGCCCCAACCCACGGTCCGTTTGTCATACCACGGAACGTCCTAGTTGGTCGTGGTTGAAATCATAGACCATTAATTGTGTAACCGAAAATACATGCCATTCCTACGGCTCCTAGGTCCATCGACAGACTGTGCACCACTTCTTTAGGTCCCAATTCTTGGCTTAAAAATCTCTCTAGGACTCACCTACAAGACAAATATTGAATGACGGGGCGTCCTGGTGGACCTATATTGTATATAGCTAAATATTTATCTATTAGGTATATACAACCTCCTTTACCAAGCACCTTTTGTTTTGTTTCGGAAAAGAAAAGTAAAATCACGCAATGATAGTATTCATTATGCTAAAACTACTTATTACTCCATTCCTCTCAAATTCTCTTACAAGGATTGTAAAATTATTACTTGTTTAATTTTATCCTGAGTAGTAATTATTCTTGAAGACTATAGACATCTCAATAAAAAAAAATTAATAGTTAATGAAGAAATATTATTATTATTTTTAGAAATAAATAACTGTCAAATAATAAATATTTAAACAACTCCAAAGAATGAGGTACACTTGTTTTGTTCCAATTTTTGGGATCACAAGTCTCATGATGTCTCATTAGTTTGCAAATTAAACCTTAATTATAGTTTCCAAAATACAAGGAAATCCACAAATTTCACCTTACTTTAAGGGTTTAAAACTTGTATAAATATGAAAGAGATGTCATTAATTATGATCAATATCATTCAAGGCTAATATAATAAAGTAAGCAGTCCGAAAAAACAAGCAAAATCTATAAATAAAAGTATTTAAAAATTAACCTTCGTGAAAAATGGAGGCAAATAAGCTTGTAATTGTATTTCTTATGTGCATAGTTGTGATGTCAACTGTGCACAACACCACGGCTGAACTTTTCAAGGGCTGCTATGACGAATGTGTCAAGGACTGTACCGAATCGATTTGTAGAAATAAATGTGAGATCGAATGTGATTGTCTGGATAATAGAGGTACATATTATTTGTCTTTTTAATTTTTTTGAAAAATATTTTTAATAATATCATTTATCTACACTATTTTTTACCATTCCTTTGTTTTCTAAATGTCTTACTCAATTACTACATTCTACTAAATATTAGTGAACTTAGAATAAAATTAAAACTATATGTTTTTTTGTGTGTTTTATTTTACAGAAAAATTGAATAGTCTCAAGCCTTCGAATTAAACCAATGACGTGGGGAATCACCTCCACAAGGAGATGGGGAAAAATGAAGAAAAAAAGAGTGTCAATTCTTTATTAATTAATTTACTCATCAGTTCTCTTTCTACTGCTCTTGTAATGCATAAATTCAATAAAAGTTTTACTTTGATTTATTATTTTCATAAATTTCTTTTATCTCCCTTGAGTTCATTTGGTAAAGTTACACACATAAAAGCATGAACTCCCTAACTTGAATGTTAATTTACTAAAATATACTAACATAAAACACTAAAATTAGTATATTTTCTATATGATATATATGTTATTAATTTACTTATTCTATATTATATTAAAAATGACACTTTGTGCACATCGACGGGTAGTGCCAGCTCCGAAGGATTGTGACATTTTTAAAAAGTTGTGATTTCTCTAATGAGTCGTGACATTTTTGAATGGTTGTGATCTTTTCCTGAAGGGATGCGGCTTATTTTATAAGACACAATAAACAACTTTTCATACTATTTTTGTAGGCTATGAATAGATAAATTTTATCACAGTTTTTAAGCTACGGATTTTATAAGTTTTTTATTTTTGTTCTTCTTAATATAAGGAAGATTGTTAAGGTTATATAATTATGCAATTACAATTTGCGAGTAAATAAGCCAGATTCAAAAAATTGATGCAACAATGAAAATAAAATAACTCAACTTCAAACGAGAGGACTATCTAAATAATTAATGTGTACTCATTTTCATTGGCATAAATATATTTTTGCAACAACTTATACTTGAGATGAAGTCCGATGATTTTTGTTGCACAAACTACTACTTGGTATTTAGCTGTGAAAAGTCTTAAGTTGTTGGACAAAAAAGAATTTGATCAAAAGCTTGTTTGAAGAGTTCAAACTACATTTTATAAGCACTCCTCCATTTTCAATTTATTTATTGTACTTTTATTTTAAAATCTGTTTAAAACACATACACATACATGTGCGCACACACACATGCAGACACGCGCGTGCACATGCGCACACACACCACACACAAATACACACACACACACAAGGTGTTAGAACTATACCCAAAAATGCTCCCAGCATAGGAGCCTATGGTTCCACACACACAAGCACACAAACACGCACATATAATAAATAAATAAATAAATAAATATATATATATATATATAT
>NC_028648.1:69892974-69894523 GCF_001406875.1 Solanum pennellii | reverse complement strand
AAAGTAGTGTGTGTATATATATATATATATATATATATTGTATATATTTAGGGGGGATTCTTTAAGTCTAACACTTTATGTCACATGTTTATATCAGAAAGTTAAAAGGTATTTTTGTAAAGTCTAAATAACCTTAAATTAAAAGTTTTGTTTATTTTTAGAAGACGGAATGACCTAAGAGCTGTATGTTCATGGCTATGTTTGTCAATTGAACCCTCATATTCAACACTTTGCCAACTAGACCCTTAAATCCATCAGAACACACCAATTTAAGCCTTTTTCTCCTCCGATCAATGTGTGTCTAATTGATACAATAACACATGAAATTACACATTATTTTTTAATGCCACGTATGAAATTAAGTGCTACAAAATAAATAATAATACTAATAATATAATCATCCTTCATATTAATCACAATCATCCTTCACATATCCAAATCTCCTCTTTGAAACCATCTAATAAAATAATGATACTTTTTTCAAACCTAAAAAAGAAAATTTTAAAAGAAGTTGGGACTACTGATTTTTATAAAAAAAAAAGAGGAAGAAGAGGCGGAGAATAGTGAATGTGGGGTTGAAGAAAGAAGAAAGTTGAGGTTGTGGTGAGGGTAAAGGAGAGAGGGTTGGTGGATAAGAAGAAAGTCGTGGGATGGTGGGCGAGTGAGTGGGTTAAATTGATTTTTTTAAAAGTAAAATATTATTTTAACTCGCTTTCAAGCGCCTGTAATCAGACATATTTCCAACTAACTAATATTAATGTCACATAAGTAGGTAAATGGTCAAAAGGTTTAATATATTGTGTTATGATGAGTTTAAGGGTTTGGTTGACAAAGTGATGAGTACGAACGTTTAACTGACAAACGGGGCCAAGTGCATGGGTCTCCCAAGTCATTCTTTCTTTTTAAAATTTTGTGCCAAATCAAAATTAGGCATATCTATCTATCTATCTATCTATCTATCTATCTATCTATCTATCTATCTATCTATCTATCTATCCATAATACCTTTAAAGTACGTACTACATATCTTAAATGTTAACTGATTGCAATACATACGACTTAAAATATCAAACTTAGTATATTTATTTACTTATTTATACTATATAATATTATATTAAAGAAGACACCTTTTCACATTAAAGGGTTGTGACTTTGTTAGAGAGTTATGACTTTTTTGATGAGTTATGGCATTTTCGGAGGGTTGTGATTCTTTATAAATGGTTGTGACTTTGCCAAAGAGTTATGAATTTTTCGATGAGTTGTAAAATTTTTGAAGGGTTGTGAATTTTTCAAAGAGTAATTACTTTTTCGATGAGTTGTGATATTTTTGAAGGGTCGTGACTTTTCTAATGGGTTGTGACTTATATTTTTTCATACTACTCTTTGTTGACTATAAAAAGAAGGTTCTCCTCACATTTTTAAACTACAATTTTTCAAGTTTTCTACCCTTCTTATTTTTCTTAAAGCACCCAACTTAGTGTTATATATATATATATACATATATACATATATGTATGTGTATATATATATATATATATATATATATATA
>NC_028648.1:69852921-69891479 GCF_001406875.1 Solanum pennellii | reverse complement strand
TATATATATATATATATATATATATATATGAGTTTTGACCTTTTTGAAGGGTATGGACTTTTATGATAAAACACAATAAGCATATGTCCGTACTATATTTTGCTAACTACATATGGTGGGGTATCCTCACAATTCTAAATTATGGATTTTTTTTTTAAAGTTTTTTGTTCTTCTCTTTTTTTGAATACTCAAATGTTATTTTGTCACGATCCATGAGAACCCCCTAGTCGTAATCGGCGTATTCTACCTCCCGGACATCTCACACAAGCCTCATGGATCTTTCATTGCACATGATACTTAAAAATAGATAAAAATTTAAAACTTTCTTCACACACAAAGATGCTTTTATTAAATAATCAAGCGGAATATTTTTAGACTTGATAAAATATTTCTCATAACCATCTAACAGCTTTAGAGTACAACATAGGAATTAAGCCCATACATGATTTTTAAATAAAGACTAAGAAGACCATTAAACAACATGTAAGGTCTTGTTCTCGAATCTATGAGGACTCACCAAAACTTCATGTCAAACCTTAGAAACCTATCCATCATCCATAGCATACCAAACCTCAAATCCCTACACTCTAGTCAAAAGGGGAAAAGAAGGGGTTAGCACAATTAAGTACTAAGTATGGAAGTCATGCAAAAACATGTGAAAAGAGATATTCAGTATAAAAACATGCTTTTATGACATTTTGACAAAAACATTCATTATAAGAGTTTAAGAGACATAATACAAGTCAACACCAACATACAAGATAGTCCCCAGATAATCCACAAGATACAAACCATAGTCAGCAAGAACGCATTTTAGCATTAAGACCCTCTACCTAAAGTTGTCCTAAGACCCACTTAAGTAAGACATGAAGCGGCCGCCCATACATCCTCTTCATACACACCTAAGTGAGCCTCAAGACTACCCAAGGTAAGGATATTTCTTCTCAAACAAAACCCAACAAGTCAACATTCACATATAAGACATATTCAACTAGCATCAACATATAACAATTATTTCCATATTTATCAAGTTAACGTTTAATCATTTAAACTCTCTACCTAAGGATACTCTAAGACCCACCTAAGTAAGACATGAAAGTGCCGCCCATAGAACCTTTCAAGAATACCTAAGTGTTCCATAAAGCAACTCTAGATAAGAAACTTTCGATTCAACACACAATCATTATGCGGACATGCATTACTTCAAGTCATTTAGAAGTCAATCATACAATTAAAGGACTTAGCATAATGGTCTTTGAAGACCTAGGGAACTCACCTTAGGATCTTCAAGGCCTACTTGTGCCATATGTATATAACATCCCATAATACAACCTACACGTCATAGAACCTATCCGATAACTTTAGTGTACATCCCACATGATGAAAATAGGCATTAACTTACATAGACCACAATAGCTAGGTATGAAATTCAGAGTCTACTCTACCCAGCCGAGGGTGTTCTACTTTCCAAGGGTAGAACTAGGACACATCCCATGTAGGCACATGGTTTAGGGATAGCGAAAGCCTTATTTGTACTCTAGTCGCATTTTCAAGTAGACATACTACCTTAAGCATATCCACTCGGTGCTTTGCCTTTGTTCTCATAGAGTAAGTTCAATTATATAAGTATATTAGAGAAGGTACATTCACTAAGACTACCAACACATAATACCATTACCAAGAAGGTATCCATAAGGGTCTACCGATTGAGTTTCATTGGGATAGATTATTCATGAAACGGGCACCATGTTAGGTCTATCTGATTCAAGATTCATTATTCACCTTCTTTTCAAATTCAAGGTTTCACATTCACTTAGGGTTCTAGACTCATCAAGAAGGGGCACCATTATTAAGTCTACCAGTTCAATACATACTTTAAAACAACTCATTTATCATTCATGGAAGGGCACCAACTTTAGGTATACCGATCCTAGACTTTCATTCATTCATTCATTCTCATGAAAGGATGCCCAAGCCTACCAAGTTAATATATAAAATTCAACATAACTTTCATGCATCAAGGAGAAGGAACCTAAGTTTATCGATTCAAGACATTCATCACCTTATAAATACCATCCACAATCCATCATCATTACACTACATCACATAAGAACTTTCACCTTATTCATTCTCATGTACCACCACCATATACAAGATCACAATAACTTCATATAGCCAACTTTATGTTATACCTTCATTTATGCCATAACATGGTAGTACCATAATTCACATAATAATGCATACAAGACCAAAAGTAAATAGCGCCACCATAAGTGGACCATACCACACAAGAACAATTCTAATATCAATTCTAACTTTGTACGGGAATAGGGTCAACTTACCCTCTTCCAAACTCCACAATCACCATTCCTTACTTATCCAACAATTAACAATAGAATAACATAAATAATAATATAAATCAACAATCCAGCTCCATATAAACACAATTCCATCATCATCAGATCATAAGCAGTAAATCCACTTCATAAGCCGGATTTAGGGATTTTTGTGAAAATTAAGGGTTCATGGATATTTACTTTGTAAAACATCAATTTAAAATAAATAATGTAATACATAATCATTTTAAATCATTTCATGCAAGAACCCTTGAGTTAGAGTAAAAATTGGACTTTTTCATAAACTTTGTAATCTTTGTAATCACATTGAAATTGGCTCTAAACTGATAGGTTACCTTAGATAAAGAACTCCCATAGCTTAATAGATGTAAACCAAGAGAATTTAGGAAATCCATTAAAATCCACAACCCTAGCTCCATCTTGACCTTGTGTCACGACCGGAATCTAGACACCAGACAAGACCGACATCGTTGACCTCTCAGAGGTCGCAGACAAGCCTACATACGTCATTCTTACTTCATCTAAGTTAATTTTAGCTGAAATTTTGAAATTTTTGTTTTATTATTTCATGCTAAACATTTTTAACTTAACATCATAGGCGTTCACAAGTCAACCATCTAATATAGTGAGAATCAAATGAAAGAAACAGTTCATAATTGCATTAAACATATTCTTGCCAATACGACACAAATACAAAGTCGGAAATAAAGGTGGAAAGAAACACTAGTGAAACATTCTCCACTAGCTAAAGCCTAAATTAAGCTGGACAATAACGGTAGACATCCTCGAAGGTATGAGGGCCTACCAAGTCAGGATGAAAGCTTCACGTCCAGACAGCTGCAACGTCAACCTGTAAGCTCTAGCGTCCACCTGTGCCTGAACCTAAACATATAGTGTTTTATGGGATTAGTACACACTTGTACTAAGTATGGGTATATGCAAGCACAGACCAAGGACATTCATGAGTAAGAATAGCTCCTTCCTAACAACATAATTATGGAAAGTCAAGTTAGTGGACTTGCCAAATTGGGATTAGGAATGTTAGTGAGCTTTCAAAATTTTGATTAGGAAAGTGAGTGAGCTTTCCAATTTTGGATTAGGAAAGTGAGTGAGCGTTCCAAATTTGGATTAGGAAAGTCATATCATGAGAGTAACATGCATCATCATACTTATCATATTGGACACAACACATAACATATTGCACATAGCACATAACATATTGCATATAGCACATAACATTTTCATATCATTCGTTCATATGCCATGAGACCTTGGAATCATGGACTTGACATCAAGACTTCCCAAAATTAGGGCTCAACATATGGGACCTCAACTAGGGAGCCTTATTTAGCAAACACATAGTCTGCTTCATTCATTCATGCGTACTTCATTTAATTTCATTCATAGGCTAGTGTGAACACAAGCTGTACCTAGGATGTAGTTTAAGAATTTAATCGGGTTCGCTGTGCAATGATCAATAAAAACCTAGTGTCATTACTTTAGTCTAGCTCACCTCTTGATTATCCTATCCTAACACCTTTGGTATCATTCATTTCATTATGTGCATCATTTGAGGCTGGACTCATTCATTCATTGGAAACTTTAACTTTAACCGACATAGATCATGTGAGCATCATGAAATCCAGTGTCTCCCCCACAATAAAAAATAGGTGGAATCACCGCAAAAGTGACCCAAAACATGCTAATGTACATGGGGATTGAAACCCGCCAGATCCCTATATTGGCAGTATAGGTTTAAAGACTAGGAGATATAAGGAGACCCATACCCGGCATGCCGGACAGTCTCATCTCATGAGAGTTACGTGAATCTCTGCCCGTCCCGAAAGAAGGCATCACCGCTCATATCTAGTCTATCAGTGCTCAGTATAAAGTTCTATTACAGTTAACTCATACGTCATAGAAGCTGACTTCTAGTATGAGGACCTTATAGCTCAATAGATGATTTCTCATCTCATCGTTAGTATTAATTGTATATTGATCTCAATGCTTTCATTAGAGTGTTCATAGAGACTGATCTCTTCTGTAACTATACACTCTCATAGGTGAGTACGTTTTGGTAACATTGGCTTAGGCTCATTTGAGATTGCTCTCATCTTTTACATTAGCCTCACATCATGTTTTCACTACATTCATTAACATTAGCACATTTGCTCGTCATAATTACTCACCCCTTTTTACGTGAATGTTCATTTCATCATAAGCCAATGGAGTTGGTCATTTAGTGTGTTTCACAATCTTACTTAACCCTTGTAGGGTTTCATCATTTCATTGTTCATTTCATCATTTCATTATTTCATCGTTCATTTCATCATTTCATTGTTCATTTCATCATTTCATCGTTCATTTCATCATTTCATTACATACATCTTAGGTTCACTTACTTTTAAACATATGCTGGACTTATGGGTCTATACATAGAAGTCATGAAGCTTCATTCATAGTTCGTTAAAGTGATTCATATATTCCTAAGATCATATGGTACAAGACTTATGCATCTTGTATATATGCCAAGATCTCGATTTCAATCTAAGTAGGCAGCATTATTATTGAATATTTAATTCACGTATAACTTACGTATCAATAAAGGATTTGGACAAGGGAACACGGTTTCGAATCCTTTGGACAACACTTACATTTTATTAGTCATTTTGATTTGATCCATGCGGCTTGGGGACCCAAG
Source organism: Solanum pennellii (assembly GCF_001406875.1). NCBI lineage: Eukaryota > Viridiplantae > Streptophyta > Magnoliopsida > Solanales > Solanaceae > Solanum > Solanum pennellii. Next base: position 69,886,421 of record NC_028648.1, on the reverse strand, counting down.
ATTGAGCCCCAACGCCTTCATTTTATTTTCCCCATAATTTTCCCTTCATTTTTCGCTCAATGGGACTGAGAGGATGTGGGATCGAACCCCGACAACCTCATTTACTTTTAGTTTCCAATTCTTTTAATTTCTCTCCTTTGGCCGAGGGGGTGTGGGTTCGAACCCCCACAACCCCACTTTAATTTCTTCTCCTTAATTTCTCTTGGTTTACCTAGAGGTCGTGGGTTCAATTCCCACAAGCCTCACCATTTATTTTTCTTTTAATTTTCTTATGTTGACTGAGAGGTGGTGTGTTCGAATCCCACTCCTCTCATTTCTTATTTTCATAATTCATTTTCCAGCAAAGCTCATGGGTTCGAATTCCACATGTCACATTCCCTTTTTCTCATCTTATTTCATTGATTTTTAACATGGGGATGTCATGGGTTCAATCCCTAGTGATCTCACATATTTTAATTCATTTTTTCATAGCATGAAAATGTCCTTAGTTTGGCCGAAACTCACTAACAAGATGCTGGAAATTTTTGCAGCCTATTTTCTCACTTCTTTGACATTAAATGTTTAGACGTTTTAAGTAGTTTTTAGTGAGTTATTTAGGTGAATTTTCAAGATTTCATTCGATAAAGAAGTGCACTCAAATCAGCATATTTACATAACTTATGAACATCACGATTTACATAGACATGTGTACATGAAGTACAAAGAACTAACATGACATTTTAGAGCTTTAAACCCAAGGCACATAATCATGGTTCACATCGCACACACGTATACATAGTTTCGGATCACATAGGTGATCCTTCATACGATTTCATACACACATACATGAACATATTCATCACGAAAACACAACACACGCCTAATATCTACCAGCAAGCATATCCAACCTACGAATCATTAGGAGCTAGTGACAGGGATATTCAACAGGGAACAACCCTAGTTTTCGGATTGAATATACTGAACCTTAAGGGTATCTTGGGAAAGGGACCAAGAGAGAAAAGAACCCATACCTTTTTGACATTCAAACCTCGTCTTGCTGCCCAAATTATTTTTCAAACACATGTCAAACACCGAAAGTTCAACACCCAACTCGACGGAAAACCTTCTCCTTGCCTACGTGATTGATTAACGTTTGTTTTTCTTATATTTTCGTGTGAGTTCTTCAATTGTGAAGAACCTTGGTAACTTTTCTGTTCTTGAATGTTATTTGGCAGAGAGAAACGTGAATGGGAAGAGAGAACGATTGTGAATGTTGAAGAGATAGACGTGAGAGAGTGAGAGTGTTATTAGGCTTAGAAGTCTAGTTTAGGACTTAGTCAAATAAGGTTTTTATTAAATGCTAAAAAGTTTGATTTCCCTTTTATTTTAAATCAGCTAATAAATAATAAATATTAATTAATTACATTAATTTACCAACTTTAATTAAAACAAATTTAATTCATTGCTTCCACCTAGGTTCGAACCCGAGTGGAGCAAAACTTCACTCTAAGAACCAATTTTCGGCCCTCTCTCCCCAAAATACCCCTCCACCTTATTAATTAAATAATTAATTATATATTTAGGATAATTATGATACTACCCTTAGCCTGGAAAAAGACCATTTTACCCCTAGACCCTTTTAACTTAAGATTTCCCCTTTTTAAGTCCGATAAAGACTCATCCAGATAAATCTTCATATTCGGGATCCCTCCATGGCTTGACCTAACCTTTCCTATCTTAACTTACTACCCGAGTTAGTTGGCTTTACTTTTGTAAGGGTTCAGAGGCCTGGTTCTACGCGCATCAACCCGTGTGAACCCAGTCTAATAGTAGGCATTCTAGAAACATTAAGCATTACTTAGCATATCCATTCTTAGGGTTGTTAATCCTTGAGTTTACATGGGGTTTTTGAGAGACCTTAAGGGAGGGAAGGGTTTTGATTTCGGGAAAGGGAATAATGAATTCAAATTGAGGGTTTAAATGTTTTATCACTCTTAAAATACCAAAATAACAATAAAATGACAGACCCTACATTTTAAAAGACTTGGGGTGAATTAGTAAATTCACCCTCACCATGGCTGAACTAATTGCAGGTTTGTAGGTTCATTCCACGCCCTCTAGACCACGAAGTGTGGTCTGGTCCACGCCCCGTCATTGGGGTCCGTGATTTGGTACCGAGGGTCAAAACTTTCAGGCCTTGGCAGGCCTGGTTCACGCCCAAGACTCACGAGCCGTTGGTGGTTTGACGGATCGTGGTTTTGGGTCATGAGTCATGTTGTCTAGGCATCTTGGTGGTTTTCCTTGGAGTCTTGGGGTTATGACTTAGGGTCATCCCCAAGGACCCTTAGGGTGGTCCTTGGGGAGTCGTACCTTGACGTCTAACCCCTAAACACCTCAACCACTGCTTGGGAGAACACCAACCATCAACCAAACTTCAACACACCACATTAGAACGCATGAACTCAAAAGGCTAGTCTCCGAATGTCCGAGTCTTACCTTGACATTTGTCCTCTAGCACAACCAAACTGACTTTTAGAACTCTTTTTTAGAATTTATTCTAGATTAAAAACTATACCATAAGTACGAGAATCTAGTATCACTAGTTCACTTTTAGGGTCCTTACCTATTTATAGATGTTGAGAATCTTTCAGTGGAATTTGAACACTCCATAACTTGAATGTTAAATTAATATAATACTTCAACTAAAAACATCCAGTGCAGTATATACTTATATTTTATATAAATATTTATTTATATTATATTAAAATTAGGAACTCTACAAATACAATAACAATAGAGTAATGCACTATAGGGAAGGGAGGAGAAAATATATTTTAAGAGATGTAACTAGAGATTATAAGAGTGACATTTTTATTTTTACATTTCACAATTAATTTAAGATGAGAAAAAAGTTTAAAAAAATAAAGAAAAATAATGAAGACAAATCTAATTGGTGGCAATTTAGAGGTGCCACATCACTTTAATAATATTTAGATTTATATTATAAAGGCGGAATGACATCAGAGACCTCTGTACTTGGCTCCATTTGTGAGTTGGACCATCCTACTTATAAATTTGTCAAATGAACCCTTAAACACAATTGAAGTAAAATAGTAAACCCTTTTTTCATCTGATCAGTGTAACTCCCCAGAATTTTCGAACTAAGTCTCCAACCGTTCTTCGTGAGTGAAGTTTCTGCAAGGACTTTAAAAATTTTTGAGTGTTAAGGTTTCTACATGTAGCACCTTAAGTTCAAAGAAGAACCAAATAGAAAAGCATTCAAGTCATTCCAAAGTTTTTTTAAGTTTTGGGTCAAACTCAAATGACCATAACTTTTTGTACTAACAGATTTAGGAGACCCAAAAGATATAAAAGTAAATCCTTCGAGTCTTTTTTCCAATGCCACCAAGCTTTGAGTAAAGAGTTATGTATGATTTACTAACGATGCGCAAGCCTGGCAGTAGCTCTGCAACGCGAAGCCAGTACGGACCTCACTGCCTGATGAAAAATGATTCCGACTCCCAACTTGTTTTCTTTGTCCGTTTAGGGGTATTTTGGTCCTAAAAATCCTTAGGAGGTCATCCGAAATGCCCTAAACATATCGAAATCATTTTTCATAAGTCAAACCCTCTCATCAACTTCAAAGATTCTACAGTTAAGAAAATCAAGAAACACTAAGGGTGGGGTTCATCTTTCAAGGTTTTCAAGTCAAGTTCTTCAAGAATATGATTTGTTTAGGTATGTAAGCTTCGATAGTGTTGGGTTTGTTCACCCACATGCCAATCATGTTAATTTTAGCAAATTTAAGTTCTTGAAAGTTTAGAAAGTGAATTCTTGATGAGTTTGTTGAAGTTCCATTAAATTCTTGTTGTGTTGAATTCGTTGAGGAGATGTTTGATCCTAATCTCTGAATTTAGTTTAAATTTTGAGTACAATCTGATGTACTTTTAATATTTAATCGATTCTAAGTGTTGGGTAAAAGAACCCATGGAATTTATAGCGTTTAGCGCTGAAAAAAGGAAGATGAAATTTCATCTGACAAAATCCGGAGGTGGTGGCACGTGGAGAGGCTGGTTCCTGGATTTAGGAATTTTTGTTTCGTATCACGGAGCCTTCACAAAGCATTTTTCTTTAAAGACATTTTCAAAAATAAATTTTAAGAGCCTCGCCCCTTTGCAAACCCACTTTCAATTATTGATTTTCAATATATTCTCATGTTTAGCTCTCTAAATTCATTCCTTAACATCATAAGATCTTTCCGATCACAAATCACAATCCTTGAATCCATAATTCAATTCAACGACCAGTTAAGAGATAATTCAAGAAGTTAAGAGTAAAGTCTAAATGTTACGAAGTAAGTCAAAAGAAAATCATAACGTTTTCCAAAGTCTTTCACAAATATTTTAAACATTGTTTTAAGAGTTAAGTTCCAAATTAAGGTTAGAGTAAAAAGTAGAGTTCAAGAAAGCCTCTGAGTTCAATTGTGAATCCTTAGTGATCAATTATTAATTTTAACTAAGTTTTCTGAAATTAAGTGAGAGGATCAGAAGAGTTGTGTACATGAAGTTCTATGTAGTTATGTAGACCTTCTAGTTGAGTCATTCATGCCCATAAATTCCACATGGACTCCATAAATTTGAATATCATGGAGAGGAGTAGTATCTTCAAGTTCTAAATGTTGTGTATTGAGTTCCTAATTTCATTTGAGATTATATTTCTAATCATGGGACTATTTCATGTTACCCATGAAGTCCTTGAGTAGAAGTGATCATGACCATATTTCCAGATAAATCCTATAAGTCGAACAGTTTTAATATGAATAGTATATTTGAGTCCTCGAGTTGAGTAGTTCATGCTCATAATTTCACATGTACCTCTAAGTTTAGCAATCTTGAAATAAGTAGTATCATTGAAGTTCTCGAGTTCTAAGTATTGAGTTTTATCTATGGTTGTTGCAAACCTTGCATTGAGTCATTCACGTACATAATTCGGCATGAACCATAGTTTAAGAATTCTTTTACAAATGTTTTAACTTTGTTTTGAGACTTAATCTTTAAATTGAGTAAAGAGTAAGAGTAAAGTTTATTTTCTTTAAAATTATATATGGGAATTACTAGGAGTATATGTTTTCACATTTAAGATGAGAGAAAATAGAGATAAACAAGAGTTTTGAGCAAGAAAGAGAACATAAATTCCAAAAAAGAACTTCCAATCTAAGTTTTGAGTAATTATCTCAAAGAAAATAAAGAAGTTGTTTTAAAAACATATGAGTTAAGAATATTTCTAGGAGTAGTATTGAATATTGATTTAGGGATGCGAGTTCTTATTAAGTCAAGTCTTCATTAACCATGTAGGCGTCATGGGTAGAAACAGGTCATTCTTGTTAGATGATTCCTTAGTGATTTTAAACAAGGACTAGTGGATCTACTAAGTTGAGTTAGGTCCTATACTAATGGCAAGGTGTAGAATGGTCCTTGGCAGCGTGAGGTAAATTGTTGTATCACCACCTAGACTCATTATTGTGGTTTTGGGTTATAGAAACTCCCGTACAAATTATATTACTTTATAATATAAGTGAAGTTGAGTTTTTTATTGCATTTTTAACGAACTAAGTTGCTTTTAGTGTTTTCAAAAATATCTATATATTGCACATGTATTGTCTCTTTATATTGACTTGAGTACCCAGAGTCGATTATCATATATTTGAGTTGAGTATGTAATATCTGAATTAAGTATCTTATCCTTGAGTACTTGTAAGTTCTGTAAGTTGAGTAGTTTTGAGAATCCTTGAGTATTCTCTGAGTTGAGTAAGTTTTAAAAGAAGTATGTATGTTTCCATTTTTATAAATTTCAAGCCTATGTTGTACTTTATAGTTTCCCTTACATACACGTACATTCCACGTACTAAGACATTTGGTCAGCATCTTCTCATGATGCAGACACATGTATTTTGGATCATCAGCAGGTTCTTCGCTGATACATCCGAGAGTTTGCATGAGGTATGGTGAGCCTACTTTCTTTCAGAGGATTTCATTTACCTTTCAAGTATAGCAGCTGTTTGGATGACGTGAGTCTTGTCCTGATTTTCATGTTTATCAGTTAGAGGCTTCATAGAGAGTCAATATTATTCTTAAGTCTGTATCATTTATTTTATTAAATGTTTTAAAGACTTAGGTTGCCTAAGTTATGGAAAGTTGAATACATTCATTTAATTAATATTTTTTTCATTTGAGTTAAAGAATTGTATTTCTGTTTCATGAATATTTATTTAGTTTTTATGATTTTGCATGCTTATGTTAGTCTTTCGCTTGTAGTTAGCCAGTATGAGGGTTCCCTTGGGACCAACAGTTCTTCTGGAGTGTTGACTTGGGTCATGACAAATTTTGTATTAGAGCACAGAGTTCAAGAGTCTTAGGGTATCTATAAAGTCATGTTAATAGGATCTTGATTATGGTTGTGAGGGACCACTTCTATAAACGAGGAACTATATATATTTAAGAAAAGTGTCCCTACTTATATACTCTTAATCGAGCAATAGAGCTATGTCATAGATTCTTTATTCTTACTCGTGCGTTTCTCAAATTCATTAAATTACCCGTCATACTAGAGGTGCTGCAGAAGTACAGTGTAAAGATTCTTATGGATGTTTTTTTTTTATAAAGAGTCTTGAGAAAGTCATGAGACTCTAGAAATGCTTGAGAGAAGCCCAAGAGTAAATTAAGCGTTCAGTTCTAGAGTAATGCCTTCAGATGAATCATGCATTTGAGCTAAAAGTGAGTTTTACTCTTGTCTAAGCCATGTTTCATTTCAGACCCTTATAAGGAAGTATGTCTACATTTTGAGTAGTATTTTCATCCCAAAATGATAGTATGTATGACGAGATCATGAGCTGCAATAGTGAAAGAGCCTGAGTTAGAGGGAAGTATTTAAAGGTCTAGAAATCTTAGTAAGGGAGATAGTATTCGACAAGATATGTTATTATAGTCATGCATGTAGTAAGATAATAATGAAATAGTTTTACGTAATGGGTAGATTAAAGTAACGACCGGGAGCACCCCATTGGAAGTTACTGGTGAATGGGACCCCGAAAATTCCCACACAAGCCTTTCTTATCAATCATCGCACAATATACTCTAAAAATGAGTAGGAAGTTAAAATTTTTGTTCACACGCAACGGATACTTTCATTAATACGCAAACGGAAGACTTTCTTTAAAATCATCTAACCTTTACAATTTTTCTTTAAACCATCTAGTACTTTGAATGTACAACACTTTGGATTAAGACCATACGAGACTTAAAATAAATACTAAAGACATAAAAGGAACATGTGAGTCTTGTCCTCGAATCAATGAGGACTCACCAATACTTCATTGTCAACCCTTAGAAACCTATCCATCATCCATGGCATATCAAGAGTTTCAATTCCCTACACTTTAGTCAAAAAGGGAAAAGAAGGGATTTTCACATTGAATGCACCAAGTATGGAAGCCATGCAAAAACCATGAAAAAGGGACATTTAGAATAGAAACATGCTTGCATGACATTTTGATAAAAACCTTCATCAAAGAGTTAAAGAGACATAATCCAAGTCAACAATCACATATAGAACATATTCGAGTAACATCAATCACATGAACATATTCACATAGACCCCCTACCAAAGGTTATCCTAAGACTCACCTAAGTAATTTATCAAATGGCCGCCCATACAACCCCTTCACACACACCTAGATGATCCTCAAGACAACCTCAAGTAAGTTATTCCATTTAATCACATATCACATAATTCCATATTCAATAAAATAAATCTTTACATCCTTAGACTCCCTACCTATGGCTACTCTAAGATTCACCTAATTCAAAAAATCAAGAGACCGCCCATACACCCTCTTCAAGCCTACCTAAGCAATCCTCAAAGCAACCCTAGATAAACACCCTTTCATAAAACATACTTCATTAAGAAACCATATTTCATTAAAACCATTTTGAAAGAAAATCATTCATTTAGAGGACTTCACATAATGTTATTGGAAAAGACCTACGGAAACCACATCCTATCATCTTCAAAGCCTACTCGTGCCATACTAGATAGCTTCTCATTCCACAATCTAAACATTGTAGAACTTCTCCAATACTAGAATGCATCCCACATGATGAGAATAGGCATTAACCGACATAAATCATACTAGCTAGTCATGGAATCCAGAGTCTACCCTACTCCGATGGAGGGTGTTCTACTTGCCAAGGGTAGAACTAGGACACATCCCATGTAGGCACATGGTTAAGGGACATCAAGGGTTTATTTGTACTCTAGTCTCAACTCAAGTAGAGTCACTCCCCAAGAATATTCACTCAGTGCTAGGCATGTTCTCATAGAGTAATTTCATCACAAAGGCATATGAAGAGGTACCGTACTTAGTCACTACCATGATCATAATACACCTTACCAAGGATCGGTCCACTAGGGCTGCCACTCAATGATCAATAAGGATAGCTCAATGACTTTCTTAGAGATTGTTTCATGTCTTGCCATCCTACCTATCCCTAAGTCCATCATTCACACGAGAAGGAAACCATCCTAAATTTCAACTTCAAGGATATCATAACCTTCTTTCTGTATTCAAGGTTTCATATTAGTCATTCTTAGAAGGGCACCATCTTAGGTATACCGATCCTAAACTTTCATTCATCATTGATTCATACACATACATGACAAGGGTGATTTAGCATACCAAGTCAAGGAATCACATACATATTCACATATCTTTCTTGAATCAAGAAGAGAGACTTAGGTCTACCAAATCAAGACACACCATTTATCATATCACTTTTACAATAGCATTCAATTACCAAGTAGGGACACTAAGTCTACCACAAAATTCCCTATCAACAAATATAGAAACTAATCATAGTCTACCATAGCCACACATAATCATTCAAGGACAACATGATTTATCCTCACACATACACATAAAACATTATCATATAAGACACTTCCTGGCCTTCTATCATCATATACCATCACTTAAAGAGGAATCATAACATTAGCACTAATACAAGATCACATAAGCATTATAAGAGTACTACACTTCATACCTTCACATTACACAAGATCACACATATCTCACATCATACTTCACCTTACATAATTATACAAACAATAACATCTTCAACATAATCACCTTACTTCAGATAAAGATCTACACATTGTACCTTCATCTAAGACCTAGCCTACAAGGCCATTTTAATTACATAATCAACACATAAACACCTCCACCATAAGTGGACCATGACAATCAATAAAAGTTCTATAACAATTCAACACAATATAGAGAGATCAAGTCAACTTACCACCTTTCCATCATTATCATCAAGATATCTTTGCCATTTCAATCAATTCCATTCACAAAGGCTCTTACAAATAACCATCAACACAATTCTAAACCAACAATCCAACAATATACAATATTAATATAATCAAATTATGTCAGCCTATAAACCATTCAATCATGAAAAATACATAAATCAATAGCTCAAAGAATTCTACAAATGAATTCACTAGTATCAAGCCATGATAAATTCACCCACATTATATCCAAATATGGATATTAGAGAAGGTCAAGAGTTCATAGATATTTTCATTTGAAAACATTAATTATACATCAATAACATCATATCTTAATGTTTGAAAATATTTCACGCAAGAACCCATGACTTAGAGTAGAAATTGAACTTTCTTATACTTGAAGATCTTTGGAATCACTTTGAAATTGGATCTAAGGTGATAGAAAGCCTTATATAAAGAACTCCCATACTTTATTAGAAGAATCCAAAGATAATTGAAGAAGAAAATCTATTGAAATCAATCATCCAAGCTCCATCTTTACCTTGAGATTTCATGGAGGTTCTCTGGAGAGAATTTGGGAGGGAAAGGGTTTTGACTTAGGTTTTATGGTCTAGACGAGAGTCAAATCATTTTAATACTCTTAAAATACACAAATACAACTAAAACAACCGTCCTCCTAATTTATAAGACTTGAGATGAATTTCCGAAAACACCCCAACCCAAGTCATGTTGTAGGCAAAAATACAAGCTCAAATGATGCCCTACCAATGACGGACCGTCATCTGATTGACGTCCCATTGATGGTGCTTCATATTTTGATTCAGAAGCTCCAAGACTTGCAGATCTATAGGATCCATCGATTCTCCAAGTTGACAAGTCGTCGTTTGAACGAATGGCCGTCATTTGAGTCATCGTTTGGCACTGTATGCAGGCTGCCAGGAAGCTTCAAGCCTTGATTTAGGGTCCTCCTCTAGGGACCCTTATGGGTCCTAGGTGAGGTCGTACCCTGAAGTTAAACCCCTACACATCCACATCTAGGTCTTAGAAATCTCCGCTATCAATTTAGACACCAAACAACCTAAACATGCACATCTAGGTCTTAGGAATCTCCCCTATCAATTTAGACACCAAAAAAGTCACGAAATATGAAAAGGCACACTACCACACATGCAAGCACATAAGAGACTAGTCGTGAACGTCTTGGTCGTTCCTTGCCATTTGACTTCAAACTCAAGCTTATTGACTTCAAAAATCAGATACACATTTATTAAGCTAGTTAACAGCCCTTAAAGCACTAGTGAAGCTCTAGATAAGCCTAGTTCATTTTTAGGGTTGTCACAATTAAGAAGTGAAGATATGTGAAGAACGCATGATAAGAGATAGAGTAAGTTTTGCAAGTCAATATGAGTTAGAGTATACCTTAACTATAAAGGGATTATGATGTTGAGTCATTGTGCTAGTAATGAACAGTGTAAGACGTGAATATATAAAAGGACAAGAGTATTCTTAAAATGATAGATCTAATCTAGGATTATGAATTTTGAAAGGAGAAAGTCATGGTATTCGGAGGATGATAGAGCTATTTGTGAGATAATGCGCAGTAAGTGAGTACATGGTACTTAAGTTTTGAAGTGGAATGTGATGGTAATTTGAGTATGCACACTGAGAGGTAAGGATTGACTAATTATCATGAGGTCCATAGCTTTATAGTGCTAGCTTTATACCTAAGGGTGAAATGATAATATGAGAAATCAAGTAAAGTGTTGAGAATAAGATAGTAATGATTTCCAAAGTGATTGGGAGGATAAGGTTTTACAGTGAGAAATAGTTAAACGAGAGCCCCTAGTTGGTTCTGAAGGAGTTTGTTAGTAGGATTCCATGAAGTTGTTAAATTACTAAGCTTGAATATGGTGGTAAAGAGTAACAATCTTTGGATGATATTTACTATAGAGAGATATAGAATCCGAACTTAAGTATTTAGCTTAATCTTTACCATAGTAAGAGCAGACCATTAGATGTAGAATTTAGTTAGAGTAACTCATTCTATGCTGGTCTAGTCGTCATTAGAGGACGAACGATCCCAAGGGGGAGATATTGTAAAAACTTGGAATTTATTTTGACCTAAGTCTCAAACCATTCTTCGTATTGAGTAAATTTTTTGCAAAGAATTTAGAATTTCTTATGTGTTATGGTAACTAGATCTAGCAACTTAATTTCCTAGAAGAACCAAAGAAAAAAACATTCAAGTCATTCATAAGTTTTGATAAATATTTGGTCAACTTCTGTCACAACCCAAAATGAGTTGTGAGTGTCACCCACACTTATTCTCCTGGGTGGGAGAACCAACAAGTTTAACCCCAACTTACAAATTACAATCACAATGCGGAAGCTTAAAATCTTATTAACTATTGTTTCTCAAAACCTGAAAGTCTTCACATCAAGAACTTCTAATATCCAAACTACTAAGTCTAAGATTATTAAAGACACTAAAATAAATGAATACAATAGTTTATGTCCAAAAACTAAGGACATCATGCCATGACCAAGAGAATCCAACACACTCTTGAATGAGTAACTCACTCTAGAACCTGATATGCTGTAGATTGACTAGAGCTGAGGGCAAGTCAAAGTCGTTGGTACACTTGCTGCACTCCATAAAAGGAAAACAAAGAAAAACACAAGTAGAGCTCAGTACGGGGCAACATGTACTGAGTAGGTATCATCGGCCAACCCAAAATAGGAACTAATATACAATGAATAATAGTATGAACTCAAATATAGCACTTAACAGGTGATAAGCAACAAACAACATGAACCAGTATCAACGACACTAAAGTATGTCATAAGTCGACAATATAAAAATCATCCATGAGGACTCATGCCTCTAACCAAACCATTTGGGAAATTGAGTTCTTTGAGATTGAGTATATTCCGTTAATTCATATGTTTTTCCTTTAATATTATCGTGTCGGAACATGACACTCCAATCAAATTATATCGTGTCAGAACATGACACTTTGATCAAAGAATACCGTGTCGAAACATGACACTTCGATCAAATTATATCGTGTCAGAACATGACACTTTGATCAAAGAATACCGTGTCGAAACATGACACTTCGATCAAATTATATCGTGTCAGAACATGACACTTTGATCAAAGAATACCGTGTCGAAACATGACACTTCGATCCAAGAATACAGTGTCGAATTGTGACACTCCGATCCAAGAATACCGTGTCGAAACGTGACACTCCGATCCAATTATACTCTGTCGGAATGTGACACTCTGATCCAATTATACCATTAATTTATTATTTATTATCACCACTTTAAATTCATTGATGATATTTCATCAAGCCTTCTTTATTCAAGGCATCACTTCGATGAGGAGGTTTTCAGAATATAAATTTCACGATCTCACGATTTCAAACCAATCACAAAACACACAACCAAGCCACACAACCACATAACCAAGTACATAGAAAAATTCACAATATCACTCAATGCATAACAATCACTATTAAGAGTTTACTATAAAATATCATAAACCATAAGCTACCTCAACCGAAGAACCGAAGTCAAGCAAGCTACTTCTCCAATACTTTCCCTTTCCTCCATGATTCCGAACCTTTCCAATATATCAAATATATATAAGCATAATTTGTAAGTTAACGATTCTATAAACGCTCATATTATCCTATGTCTATCCTAGACCTAAAAACTCACTTAATTATATAATAAATTTGCTAAAGTTCGAACTAAGGATAAGTTTTAAATCGTCCAATTAACTTATCTTTAGTGGAATTTAAATAATTCTCTACACCTAATATTTAACTACCTCTCTCAATGTAACAAAATTTATATTATAATATGATAATAAAGTAAAATAATAATGTTAAACCTAGTTGATTAGCAAACTATGGCGTACTAAAAAACAATGGCAGAATGTTTAAAACTATAGCATCACTCAACCCAATAATCAGCCATAATCAAGCATAAGGACCAATCAAATTTGTTACTGTTAAGTTTCAAAACACCACTGCAGTAAGACAAATTGGACCTTACTATTGCAATTCTAATTCCATCCTTCTTTCTCAATTCCAATAGCACCTTAATAATATCATAGGATTTCTAATCATCTCCTTTATTTTTATCCAACCCTTATTAAATTAATGGCCATAAAAGTTTTCCCCACAATCACATAATCAGCCCCTCGCCAAACATAAATTCAATTGAAACCCAATTCTTGCCGAGTAACAACAATAATATAATAATCATAAAACCTTTGTCATATTCACAATGTACATATTTAATTTTACCTGAACCACTCATTGGCCTATCTGCAAATTGTAACACCGTAGTTAAAGTTCTCTTGAGTTTTAAACTCAAGATGGGAACCCCTAATTATCATTTAAGACTAAGTTTGATAGTGATAGAAGTGACCCACTATTAATTCTAATGTTATTTTTCTTAACCACCAACTAAATAAATTCTAAAAACTACCCCATTATTTTCATAATTGTGTATTAGTTCAAAATACCCATTGTAAAATTTACGGAAAGAGTCAAAATATTTCTAGTTTTCAAAATGACATAACAAGTGGTTACAATAGATACCAATTTACCCATTGTTCGTCCTCGAACGATCCAAAGAAAGGTGAATGTAAGAAAGGGTAGTTGTCTCAACAATTCCTTCAAAATATTTGCATCCAAGGTCTCAAAGTATCAAACCAACAAATTGTAGATCTACAACTCCTCCCATATAATGCCTCGAATGGACCATTCCAATATTTTAATGATAACTATTGTTGTCTGTAAGCTCAACTAACAACAAAACTATTCCCATGTGAACTCTTCAACTAGCCGATTCTTCCACTAGACATTGCCACAACCATCTAGGTAAATATTTTCTAAAATAACCATGATAAAATCTTTAATCAGTATTGGTTACAACCAGGCTTGAAGCTGAACCAACAACCACACACTCGTACTTAATCAACCATCAGAGAAATTATTAAGATTACATCTTCACAAAAGAGAATCAAACTCATCTAATCCAAAGATGGAACTAATCAAGTACCCACTATCGAAGAGATATACTCAACCATACAGAACCTCTAACAACATTGTCAAAACTCTAGATTAGTAGCTATTTTAGACAAAGCTTAAGAATGACAAGACTAGACCAAATGGTCCTCACATTAAATCACACATAGCTAAAACATGATACCGACGATGAAACAAAATCTTAAGCCTATCGAAAAACTATAAAATTTCATGGTAGCTCTGTTATAAATTCTCATAATCAAAGTTGTATGTGTTAAGTCACTAGTATACTTTAACTTTTTCAAACAACACCAAATCTTCCATAACTGGAATGAACAAGTCTAACCAAGGATGACACCCTACCAAAAGGACAATCACATAATAGGTACACCCATCCACTACTGCGAACTCACCCATAGAAGCGAAAACACACACGAACGTAAAAATTGAAACCTGCTCTAAACCACACCCAGAAAAAGTAGTTGGTCACATAATAATGTACATAATCAAGGTTGAATAACTCTAGATACTCTTTCCATAATTCCCATATCAAACATTTTCATTCATCTGACTCTATCTCTTTGATTTTCAAGCTATCCATTATCACAAATTTACTACCTATAAGAATTGCACACATATTTTATTTATCAAACTCCACAATCACTGAAATCAATACTATCAATACTAACAACACATTATAACCACATCGATCGTCTACCTTATCCCCAAGTCATCTTCAGTATTAAGTATTCTTGTCAAATACATGTTCAAACTCTAGCTATATCTCTTCCTATTTAAGCATTTTATAAAAAACAATATGAGCTCCCAAACAAGGCCAATATCACTAATTCGAATTTGATAATACCATTTCATCGAGATAAAATTATTAAATCACCCAATGGTTATACGAGAGGTCTTATTCCTGCACTTTTCTCAAATTCTTTTCATGGTGAAAAATCTAAAGATCTCAACCCTTCAATATTTTAGACTTTTGTTTCTCTAGCTCGCTAACCGATCTCATCTTTTTACCAACCACCTGTGACATTTTAGTTCACACTCTCAAAAATCTGAAGTAACAAACTTACGACTCAAATCATGTGTAAGTTCTTTAAAATTCTCAAAAATCGATGCAATCAGTCCTTTATTACCTTACAAATTCATTCCTTGAGAAGACATATCAAAATAAATTCAGAGTTATTATGGAAAAAATATTGAATTATCGATCCAACGATTTATTCCAATGCCCTTATATATCTACAATTGTTTCTACTTTGAAGACTTTTAT
This sequence comes from Solanum pennellii, assembly GCF_001406875.1. Classification (NCBI taxonomy): domain Eukaryota; kingdom Viridiplantae; phylum Streptophyta; class Magnoliopsida; order Solanales; family Solanaceae; genus Solanum; species Solanum pennellii. The sequence goes on along the minus strand of NC_028648.1, from coordinate 69,870,761 downwards.
AAATTTCTATATCTTTGCTTATCAGTGATCGTATATTCATCGACCTTACCATATTCATCACTAAAAATTCAACCATACTCATTATTAAGTTCAACACTACAATAGATATTATCATCCCACTTGAGTTGAATATTTGTACATACCTTTATTATGGTTTATCAAATAGCATTTTAACCAATCTGATTACATGTGACACTATCACCTCAACCAAGACAAAAATAGATAAAATCACGCATCCTTTAACCCAGATATGCTCCAATGAGAATTTTTTCACCTCCCTGGAAGCCAAATTTAACCAGATTTTAAAGTATCTGGTCTTGCAAAGTTATTGACTTAGGACTTGACATCCATAGCCAAGGGAAATTATCCCACATGTGCCAAAGGTAGACTACCTATACACACTGTCTTTCAACCTAAGGCATCTACTATGTTGTGAACCATATTGACCCTGTAAGGGCCCACCGGCTATTAGAGAGTTTTATTTGGGATCCAGGCCCATTTACACTTTGTTAATAGAGGACCAAGAGTTCGAAAAACGTTTATGAAAATTATGTCGAAGCTTTCACTTTTAGTTATCTCTCATCCTCTTTCTCTGTTCTAGTATCTCATCCACTTCTTGTTACCTTATTCTATGTTAATTTATTTGTAATTAGTATGTTATTACTTTATTGTGCATATTATGCGTTGTAATCTGTATCCAGTGAATATTATATATATCAATGTTTATATTGGAAATCGTGTTTGTTTCATACTGCCACATTCACTTTGCCAAAACAATAAATAATAGTCATTCCATCATCCTTGAGAACTCTAATCATCTCCATTGTCCTAAATTAAGATTCCTCTTATTAAATATTATACTAAAACACCTCATAATATACACTATAAATACAATGCCTCTACAGTTTTAATGCAAGCACCACCCAATTGCAGCTGCTGTTCAGGACCAAAAAGTGATCTTGTAGACATCCAAATCCAATCTCCACCGTTCAAATAAACCACCAAGATGTCATGAATACATAGTTCAAATTTTAGCCCGATCCAATTGTTATTTAATTTAGAAAAATAATCTGAAGGTTGCTGGTCGGAGAAAAGGTATGCAGCAAAATAAATATTTTTCCTCTTTTCTCTCTTGTTGAAAGCTCTCTCAAAAACCTCCTCTATGTCCAAATGTATTTCAAGGAGAATACTAATGAGTAGTTCAATTTTTCTCTTAATATCATCCTCTATTTATACAATTGTGTTTTTCCTTACAAAGTTAAAATCAACTACAAATAGGATTACCAATTCTTTTCCTAACCAAATTGGAAACCAAATAAAGAGAACAATTTTAATTTTGTTTTCAACTTGCATTAGGCCTAGTGTCCAACTCTGAAGCAAATACTAAATTCGATATCAGAACCGGTGAAACACTTTCAAGACTTTGTTGCCATTAAAACTGATTCTAAATGAGAATTTTCGATACTAGTACAACAAACATAAATCATATAGGTCATATATCACTTTCTCTTTTTACCATCATTCTTAGCTAGACCATTTCATCATCAAGATGTGAACCTTTTCCTCGACATGACACCATAAGCTCAGGTATACAAATCAAATTTAAGGGACTTACTCTATTGTATAAGAATTTTCTTACTAAAATCTTCAATTTAGTTCACCCAAGTATACTCAATAAGACTTTCTTTCCCTACATGTTTGTCATTTTAGTATCAATCTACCTTTTGAAGCTTAAGATTAAATCGTTTGTCCTCATTCAGAACCTTCAAGATACATTTCACAAACTAAATGTATTAATATTGTACAAAAGATCCACCTCTAAAATTTTCCGTTAAAACAATGCTCAATCTAAGCGCCTGTAGTAATAAATTAGTTGGTTTCTGAAATGTGAATGCAACACTAAATCTTATTATCTGACCATATCATACAACTGGTAACACCTTTAGTAGTTAGCATTCTTACTTTACAATCAATGTACCTGTTTCCACATAACCCTAATACTGCCACACCGTGAAAGTCCATTAGACACCTCAGTAGAATACATCATATTATCGAGAAGATCGTACATCAATAGACAACATATTTATATCCATTGAATAGATCCAAGATATTAGTAAATTCATTCTTAGATCAGGTCGATGACATAAATAACACACATCATAACTTTATCCAAGTAACTATCGATATTAGTGTACTAGTCTTATCATGACCCTTTTTTGTATACGCTCCATCTATAAAATCATTGTAGAGATTCTGCCCTCAATTGACTCAACAAGATTTCATTATTCACTAAGCAACTCATATATCTTATGAGAACTTTACTATATTTTCCAAAGTAATGATGGTCATTATCTAGTCGTCCCTTACGAACTTTTTGAATGTTGTCACCTTGGCAAAGCCATTTTGCTTCACTCCATCTACCTCATATCCATTAACATCCGTAGAATATACTTCCCCATGAAGAATAGGGGTTTCAACTTTAAGAACTTAATAAACAGATCATACTAGTCACTAGTAATTACATGTCTATAGTGAATTGTAGAAACATATCTAATTTTAAGGGTGCATACTCACTTGCTGGTGTTGGTGTTTCCAATTCTACTACTTCAATACTAATCATATATGAAATAGAGTGAAGAAGGTTAGATACCAATATATATCACCTAGATACCAATTGGACTCAAGAAGTAGCACGAAAAAAAGAAGTAATGAAGTTTTCTTAAAGTCCTATAGCCTCTCGAGGAAAAGTAAAGGCGTCCCTATACCATTCCGCAAGATTCTACTAGACTTGTCCTTGTGTGATGAGATCACCGAACCTAACGCTCCAATACCAAGTATGTCAAGACCCAAAAGGAGTTGTTAGTGGCACCCACACTTAATCTCCTAGGTGGGAGAACCAACAAATTTAACCCCAACTTACAAAATACAATCACAATGTGGAAGCTTTAAATCTTATTAACTATTGTTTCCCAAAATCTGAAAGTCATCACATCAAGGACATCTAATCTTCAAAATACTAAGTCCAAGGTTATTAAATACACAAAAATAAATGAATGCAATAGTTTATGTCTGAAAACTAAGGACATCATGCCATGAACAAGAGAATCCAACACACTCTTGAATGAATAACTCACCCTTGGACAAGATATGTTGTAGATTGACTAGAGCTGAGGGCAAGTCAAAGTCGTTGGTGCACTCGCTACACTGCATAAAAATAAAACAAAGAAAAACACAAGTAGAGCTCAGTACGGGGCAACATGTATTGAGTAGGTATCATCGGCCAACCCAAAATTGAAACTAATGTATAATGAATAATAGTTTGAACTCAACTATAGCACTTAACAGGTGATAATCAACAAACAATATGAACCAGTGTCAACGACACTAAAGTAAGTATGTAATAAATCGACAATATCAAAATCATCCATGAGGACTCATGCCTCTAACCAAACCATTTAGGAAATTGTGTTCTTTGAGATTGAGTATATTCCGTTAATTTTATATGTTTTTCCTTTAATATTATCGTGTAAGAATGTGACACTGCGATCCAATTATATTGTGTCGGAACGTGACACTCCGATCCAAGAATACAATGTCTGAACGTGACACTTCGATCCACGAATACCGTGTTCGAACATGACACTCCGATCCAAGAATATCATGTCAGAACGTGACACTCCTATCCAATTATACTGTGTCGGAGCGTGACTCTCCGATCCAATTATACCATTAATTTATCATTTATTATCATTACTTTCATTTCATTGATAATATTTCATCAAGCCTTCTTTATTCAAGGCATCACTTCGATAAGGAGGTTTCCAGAATATAAATTTCACGGTCTCAGGATTTCAGACCAATCACAAAACATACAACCAAGCCATACAACCACACAATCAATTACATAGAAAACTTCACAATATCACTTAATCCATATCAGTCACTATTAAGAGTTTACTATTTAATAGCATAAACGATAACCTACCTCCACCGAAGAACTGAAGTAAAGCAAGCTACTTCTCCAATACATTCCCTTTCCTCAATGCTTCTTAATCTTTCCAATCTATCAAATATATATATATGCATAATTTGTAAGTTAGTGATTCTATAAACACTCATATTATCCTATGTCCATCCCAGACCCAAAAACTCACTTAATTCTATAATAAATTTGCAAAAGTTCAAACTAAGATTAGTCTTAATTCCTCCAATTAACTTATCTTTAGTGGAATTTAAATAATTCGCTACACCTAATATTAATTACCTATCTCATTATATCAAATTTTATTTTATAATATGATAATAAAGTAGAATAATAATGTTAAACATAGTTGATTAGCAAACTATGGCGTACTACAAAACAATGGCAGAATGTTTAAAACTATAGCCTAACTCAACCCAATAATCAGCCATAATCAGGCATAAGGACTAATCAAATTTGTTACTGTTAAGTTTCAAAACACCACTGCAGTAAGACAAATTGGACCTTATTATTGCAATTCTAATTCCATCCTTGTTTCTCAATTCTAATAGCACCTTAATAATATCATAGGAATGCTAATCATCTCCTTTATTTTTATCCAGCCATTATTAAATTAATGGCCATAAAGTTTTCCCCACATTCACATAATCAGCCCCTCGCCAAACATTAATTCAATTGAAACCCAATTCTTGCCGACTAACAATAATAATATAATAATCATAAAGCCTTTGCCATATTCACCATGTACATATTTAATTTTACCTGAAGCACTCGTTGTCCTATCTGCAAATTGTATTGCCGTAGTAAAAGTTCTCTTGAGTTTTAAACTCATGATATGAACCCCTAATTATTATTTAAGCCTAATTTTGAGAGTGGTAGAAGTGACCCACTATTAATTCTAATGTTATTTTTCTTAATCACCAACTAAATAAATTATAAAAAGTACCCCATTTGTTTCATAATTGTGTAATAGTTCAAAATATCCATTGTAAAATTTACGGAAAGAGTCAAAATTGTTCTAGTTCTCAAAATGACCTAACAAGTCGTTACAACTTCAAATAGTCATAACTTTTAGTACATAAGGGTTTACGAGACCCATGAGATGTTAAATTAAATCCCTTCGACTCCTATTTCCAACACCACCAAGTTTTCTCAATTTTGAGCTATGAGTAAATAGTTATGACTGATTTATTAATGACGCGCAAACATGACAATAACTCCGTGATGGCTCTGCGATGTAGAGCCAATATGGTTCTTATTGCCCGGTGAAATATGATTCCGATTCCAAGCTTGTTTTATTATTTTTTTAGGGGTATTTATGTCCTAAAAACCCATTAAAGGTCATCTACATTTCCCTAAACATATAGAAAATCAGTTTTTATAAGTCAAACCCTCTCATCAACTCCAAGATTCTACGCTTAAGAAAATTAAGAAACGCTAAGGCTAGGGTTCATCTTTCAAGGTTTTCCTTCAAGTTCTTCAAGAAGTTGATTTCATCAGGTATGTAAGCTTTCAATGTGTTGGATTTGTTAACCCACATGCCAATCATGTTAATTTCAGCGAATTTAAGTTCTTGAAATCTTAGAAACTGAATACTTGATGGGTGTGTTGAAATTCCATTACATTCTTGTTGTGTTGAATTCGTTGAGGAGTTATTTTCTCCTTATACATAAATTTAGGTTCAATTTTGAGTAAAATATGATACGATTCTATGTGTTGTCTAAAAGAACCTATGTAATTTAGAGAGCTTAAAGCTGAAAAACGAAGAAGAAATTTCGTCGGACGAAATTCGAAAGTGGTGGCACATCGCGAGGCTGGTTTCCAGATTTGGGGCTCTTTTTGCTTCGCGTTTTGGAGCCTTCACGGAGTGTTCTGCCTCAAAGCATGTTTTCGAAACAAATTTTAAAAGACTCTCCTCATCGCGAACCTACTTTCAATTGTGAGTCCTTAGAGACAAACTATTGATTTGAAAGATATTTTGAGGAAGTAAGTAAGAGAATGAGAAGAATCGTATACATAAAGTTCCATGTAGTTATGTAGACCTTCGAGTTGAGTCGTTCATACCCATATATTCCGCATGGACTCTATAAATTTGAATATCATGGAGAGGAGTAGTATCTTCAAGTTCTATTTCTTGAGTATTGAGTTCCTAATACCCTTTGAGATTATATTTCTAATCATAAGATGTTACCCATGAAGTCCTTGAGTTGAAGTGAACCTGCCCATAATTTCGCATAAACCCAATAAGTCGAACAGTCTTGAGATGAGAAGTCTCTTTGAATCCTCGAGTTGAGTAGTTCATGCTTATAATTCCGCATGAACTCTCTGAGTTGAACAATCTTGAAATGAGTGGTACGTATGTTGAAGTTTCTTGAGTTCTTAGTATTGAGTTTTATCTATGGTTATTGCAAACCTTGCATTGAGTCGTTTACATGTATAATTCGGCATGAACCATATTTAAGAAGTCTTTTACAAATGTTTTAACTTTTTTTTTTGAGACTTAAGTTTTGAGTTGAGTAAATATTAAGAGTGAGATTTCCAAAAGATTTTTGACCAAGAAAGGGAACATCAATTCCAAAAGAGAGCTTTTAAGCTAAGTTTTGAGTAATAATTTCAAAGCAAAGAAAATAAGTTATTTTAAAAACATATGAGCTAAGTATATTATTGGGAGTAGTAATGAGAACCAATATGGGGAAGCGAGTTCATATTAACTCAAGTCTCCATAAACCATGTAGCCATCATGGGTAGAAAAGAATCATACTTTTTAGATGATTAATCAGTTCTTTTTAGCATAGACTAGTGGATATACTAAGTTAAGTCAAGTCCTATAGTGATGGCAAGGTATAGAATGGTCCTTGGAAGCATGAGATAAAGTGTCGTATCACCACTTAGGATCATTGTGGAGGTTGTCGGTTAGAGACATCCCCTCAGAAATTATATTACTTTATTATATAAGGAAATTCGAGTTTGTTATTGCATTTTCTTTAACGAACTAAGTTTCTTTTACTATTTTATAAAAATTTCCATATATTTCATATGTATTGTCGCTTTATATTAAGTTGAGTTACCAGAGTCGAGTATCATATCTTTGAGTTGAGTATTTAATATCTAAGTTGAGTATCTTATTCTTGAGTACTTTTAAGTTGAGTAAGTTGAGTAGATTTGAGAATCTTTGAGTATTCCTTGAGTTAAGTAAGTTTGAAAAGAGTAAGTATATTTCCTTTTTTATCAAGTTCAAGCTAACGTTTTACTTTAGAGTTCAACTTACATGCTCGTACATTACACATACTGAGTCATTTGGCCTGCATCTTCACATGATGCAAACAGATGTATTCACGATCATCAACATGAGCTTCGTTGATACATCGGAGAGTTCGAGTTAGGTATGGTTAACCTCCTTGCTTTAGGAGTATTTCATTTTCCTTTAAATTGAATCATTTGTTAGGATGTTATTTGTCTTGTACCGATTTCCATCTTTATCGGTTAGAGGCTTCATAGATAGTCAGTATTGTTGAGAAGTCTGTATCATTTATTTTGGTAAACTTTTTAAAGACTTAAGTTGCCTATTTTATGGAGAGTTGAATATATTCATTTTATTAAGAGTTTTTTATTTGAGTTGAAGTTTTGCATTTCAGTACCATGAATTTTTATTCAGTTCTAAGATTTTGGATGCTTAAGTTAGTAACCCGTTTGTAGTCAGCTAGGATGACGGTTCTTTGAGACCAACCATGGTTCTTGAGTGCCAGCCTTATCCATGGTGTAGACTCGGGTCATGACAATTATTGACTATGTAACTCAACCTACTACACATGAATTTCCACGTCATTTTTAGTGACACATCATAATTATTTATTTATTTTCAACTACTTATCAGAAATTAAAATTTTAGAAATAAATAATATACAAAGAAAAGAATGTAATTTTCTCTCTCACACACATTGCCCCTTCTTCCCCTATTCTTCACTTTAATGTCTTATTGGTACTCATTCTCAATGCTCAGTCACTGACGCCTTCTAAACACAATAAATCTCATACTCTCACCCATTTTCATCTTCTTTACACCCAAAAATTACTTCTAACATAGAAAATCATTAGTTACTATGTTTTTTTAGATCTGGTTATAATTCTTTCTTTAAGTTTTTATAATATGATAGATTGAAAATTTAAACTTTCACATTTTAGAGTTCTATTTGAAACAAAAGATCTTAAAAAATTATGTATATTAAAACAGTGAACGAGTCACTGGCAATTTACATTCCGGCAAAGACTTTTTTTAATTGTTTTTCTAAATTATAGTAATAAAGGTTTTCGTCAAAGAAGAAGAAAGTAGAATAAGGCATAGAGTTTAACCACTAAGAAAGAAGAAAGAGTGTTGATTAGGCGGGTGAGTGGGATAAATAAGAAGGAAGAGAGAACAGGGGTTGGATCGGGTGGAAGATGAATAAGATAATAGGGATGAGTGGGGCTGAAGAAGAATCTCATAGGGGTGGGTGGGGCTGAAGAAGAAGAAAGGAGGAGGAAAGGATTTAATTATTTTTTTTTGTAATTTATTATAATTTTATATTTTTAAATAAAAATATAGTTTTTACTTTCTTCAAACGTGTGTTGTCACTCATTTATCCAACTCAACTATTTTAATTCCACATAAGATTGATCAATGGTCAGAGGAGTTTAAAAACGGTGTTTCATTGAGTTAAAGTATTCATTTGGAAAAGTAACGAGTAAGACGATCTAAGTAACAAATGAAACAAAGTACAGGGGTCTAGTTATATATGTTTTTCTAATATTGATTTGACAATTTTAGTAGTAATTTGCCATGACACGAGCCTACATACTGGAAGTGGCCAACACTCGAGAACCTTTACAGGTCCTCAAGAGAACCCTCATTGTGGCTGACTACAAGCGGAAGACTAACTCGAGCATACAAAAGCATCAAATCAGAAGAAATGACTAAAAACAATTTACTAAATCTCAAAACATTGTTAAATATACTGAGTATGAATCGTAATGTTTAAATGACACATCTAAAAACTGAATGAATTTCCAAAACTGTCGATCTATGAAGACTCTACTATATATGGACAAGTGTCACAAAAAGACCCACAACTACTCCAAATGATACTAATACTAACAACTCATAAAACTGGAGTCCTATGGAAGCAAGAAGACCTCATTCGAATGCTGACGAGCAGATGAAGTGATCTTAACAGACTCTTGTTGAGGATCTTAAGAACCTCTATTTGCATCATTATAAGATGCATGTCAAATGAAAATATTACATTGAATTTACGAGTATGTAATATAATTTAATGTCATATAACTAAATTGAAGGACTACAATCGATAACATGTACTCACGTTGAATGTAAAGAAATAAAGTAATTAAATCGTTAAAACATTGAAAAAATTATACTTACTCATATATGAACTCAACATATTAGGTGATGTAATAACAATACAATTTTAACTTTATTTAGGAGATTCTCTAACCGACAACCATTACTATGAGCTATGTAATTATATAGTGTCTCGCCCACGCTGTAAGAATTGTTCTAACATTGGCAGGGTATAGAACACCTCAACTAAGTGGATCATTTTTGGAGATTATGGTTACAAGGGGGAGGTAAAAACCAAAGAATTATACTAATATTATGGGTCCAGGAAGTCCTTAAAAAAGTTCAAATTAAAGAATGTTTATTTTAACACTCCGCCCGCTCGAAACGTTTAAGTTAACCGGTACCTTTGGAGAGAAGACAAAGAATGTATTATATGATAATAAGGATGTTTTATAAGGTGATATGGTCACCCAATGATCGGAAGTAAATTTTTGAAGTCAAATAAGTTGGGAAATAAAAGTTGACAAAGGTTAGAGTAAATTTCTTTGATAAACCTTTAGAAATTTTGTTAAATGTCTCAGAGTTTTTCTCCAAATATATAAAGCTTTAAAAGAACCCCAATGTATGAAATCGAACCTCTGGAAGTCTACTTTCCAATGGACTACACCATTTGTCCATATGACTTCAGATTGAGGGATATTTTTATATTTTAGTGAGAATGCAGAAGTAGGCACGTGAAGGTGGGCCAGTAGCCCAATATCGGTTTAGCTTTATAAGATCTGATTTCTCCTTCATTTTATCTCTTTTTTATCTTACAAAAATAAGAATTAAACAATTGTAAATCCTCTATAAAGGTTCCCCTATCATCCAAGCAAAGATCTACAACATTTCAACTCCGTTTCACCGTTGAAATGTTCATAGAGATTGTGTTACTTCTTTCCTCCTTGTTAGTTGTGATTTGAAGGATTCCTCATGGTGAAGGAGTCTCGTTTTTTATGTTGTGTTGCTGCTTTTTATAGGTAATACTTCTCGCCCTTCATTTTATTGAGTGATTCCAACTTTAACTTTGCTATATAAGCAAGAACACGAATAGACATTTGGAAAAATAGTTTTTGGATAGTTACGTGACGTTGGGCTGTTTTGAAGTACTTTTCTGATATTGTTGTTGCTCGAAATTTCAGAAATGCTTTGTATGTATACGGTTCTTTTTGATTTGAGTCTTGAAAAGAAGAATAAAAAGTATAGATGGGTGTTTAATTGTAAGATAAATCACTATAACTTTATTTCTATTATTGCCTTGCAATTTTCAAATTGTTTCTTCTTGGTTTAATGTCTTGTGTTTAGTGAGACTATTTGTTATTGAAAAGACATTTAAAGTACTGCAAGCTCCATCAACTTAAAGTTAAGGGTTTTCCCTTTTAACCTCTTATTGTTTATGAAGAGAAAGACATGACTCCAAATATAATTATTGGATGAACGTATAGGATGATGATTGGAAGCGGCGAGTTCATGTTATTATGGTTATATTGAACAATTATAGGACTAAATTACATACATTTTTATGGCTACATTGCATACATTTTTATGGCTTTAATGGTTTGAAGACTCGTGGTTACGATTTGTACATGGTTATTTTGGGGTTGGAAAAGAGGGGTATGGTGATACGCTGATGTTTTATTATTGTGCAGGCATACTCTATTTGATTTTTGTTAACTATTGTGTAGGCCTTCGCTTGTTAATAGCTGCTGCAAAATTGTATGTTATGTCATTAATTTGGGATTGTAATTTGGAGAAGAAAAGGTAATGAAGCATACACTAAAAATGGTCTGACGAGCTAATCACGACTAGTGAGCTCTAAAATTCTAATTTGACCCTGACCTGTTAATACTATGCCTGTAATGGTTGTGTGGTATGATTTCCTATAGACTACAAACTATAATGAAGGGATACAATCCATATTCATACAACAAGATCCAGAATTGCGGTATGTTAAGGCTAAGAATTGTACGACTTTTGAGCACGAATTTTTGAATCCTAAATCGTCAAATATTATTTTACAACTCTATTGCTAGAAAGACCTTTTGTGAAAGGCACTGAGATTGGAGCTGGCGTATTTTTTTTACTACATTATGTTGCTATTCCACTTGTTCGGATAAATAGGGTATTCCGCATCTTTATGTCATTTATTGATTTTCTTAATAATAGGTCAATGTGTACAAGTTCTTACTCTTCTTTAGGTGTAGTAACTTAAAAAGATTGTGGATGAACAATCTGAATTTGAAATCAATCTTCCTACCTCGCTAATATATATTTTTGAAAAGCTTTAAAATGATATGTCAATCTCCAAAACTCATAAATGCAAATCATATGTTTAAACTACTAAAGTACGGGGTTTTTTGAAATACTTTCTTTTATACGGTACTGAGGAAATATATATAGATACTAAGGGAAGAACTTTAAGCTCCTTATGAATATTCTCAGGTTTAAGTTACGTTTCGTAATTTGATGTTTGTTTTCTAGTTTAATCTTTAAACATATGGTTATAGAGATATTTACATGTGGTACAAAAGTGAATGTGAGATTATGTCAAAAAGAGTACCAACAGCAACATGATTCTGGTAACACAATTGAATTACAAATACATGGAAATAAATGCTATGCATTCTAACTCTGAGCTATAATTGGAAGGTATGGATCCTATGCCCTATATTTATACGTATGAGACCACATATGGCAACAAGTTGCTGAATATGATCCCGATTCTCTAGCTGAAGGCACTACCATTGCTAGCACTTTGTTATATTTCTTTATGACATCTGATTATGTGAGCATACCATGCATATTTGATTGATATAATGTTTGTTGATGTCAGTCATGACAGCTACCAGAGTTCTATTTCAAGTGGCATCTTTATTACTCTTTTTTATAGCACTTATTTATCATTCTATTTTCTGCCTTACATGCAAGGATGTTTTTATTCGTATGGACGTCCCGTTTCATGGTGACGTTATATTTTTGTTTCATGTGTTCAGGTCCAGGTAGGGATTTTGATTGATCTCTCAGCTAGGATTCAAATTTCAAGTGTGAGTTGGTAAGATCCACATCTTCCTAGAGCTTTCATAGGATGTTATTTTTATTGTACATTTTGGGTATAATCGGGGACTTATCCTGAGCGGTGCTTATGTCACTCTTACAGGCTATAGACATGATATTTTAGGCTTCTTTCTCCAGCTTATAGTCTCCTTCCCTATAGGATTGTCATATTTATATATGTAACGTACGTATGTATACTTTCATTTGCATTCTTATCAGTTAGCTAGTACTTTATTATATTTGGCTTGTCTACCTTCGTCTATATGAATTTTCAATATTCAGGTGATGACCTTAAGGGTACAGTCGTAGTATTTTAGATATTACGAAGCCTAACCTTCTAGGTTGATAGTTGACTCTCTATGTTTCAGTAGCTAACTCGATCGCATAAGTTATCCGTTACCACCCACGCCTCCCCTAATTTGGTGTTTGACAAACTTTGTATCTGAATAGGTCATGTCCCAAGGATTCCACAAGCCATGTCTTTTAGATTCTTGTTTATGGGTGTGTTGTGTATCACAGGTATAATCAAGAGGCTATAGGGCATTTAGGATTGGTCACATTTCTATTGATTTTTAGATCATGCTATAGTACTAAGTTATAAGTACGTATGAAATCTAAATCGTGTTTTGATTTTATTTTATGCTCAATAGGAATCATCGAGGCTTTATGTTAGAGATTATTGGTCGTTAGAATTTCTGGAGGTGATATAGCTAGAGATGGTCGACTTTGTTATCGGTACGAGCATGGATTTGTGGAAGCTTTGTTAGCCTATGTTGACTACCGAGAGAAGACAACTAGATTTTTGTTCCCAACTTTGATTTCAAGACTTAGAGTTTGACGTAGAAGATTGTGTTTTCTAGAAAGTATTGCCTAGGAAGGATATCATCTGATGCGTCAAGAATGAGAAGTTGAGTCCAAGATATGTAGGGCCTCATATGATTTTGGAGGATCGTCAGGGTGGCGTACGAGCTTCATATGAATTTCAAATAAGTTGTCCATCTAGTTTTCCATGTACCCATGTGGTAGAAGTGCATTGGAAATACTTCATGGATAATTCCCATTGAGTATATTTGTGTCTCTAAGGACTTGTCATTTACTGAGGTGTTAGAGTGTCTTTTTGATTGGCAGTCAAGAAATATTTGGACTAAAGAAGTTGTTTCTATGGAAGTGTTGAGGAAATAACTTGACAAGGTGAGGAGGAAATAAGGAAGAAGTACCCCTAACTATTGACAACTTAAGTTGAGTTGTGTTTTGATATTTGACAAGAATTCATGTAAGACCCCCAAAATAAGTTAGAGTGTCTAGATCCTCACTTGTGCCAATATGTTTTAAAACGTTAGTTAAGTGTTTTGAAGTATACATGGGTGATTTGAAGTCATTTGGAAGCCAAACGTCAAGAGACGACCAAGACGTTTGACGACTAGTCACATAAGGGGCCTTATGTGTTTTATGTGCTTATGGGCTTCTCATGAGCTTATGAGTTACTTATATGAGTTATAATGATGTTTATAGTCATTATGTTGATTTTTCATGAAGCTTAGAGGTTAAACGTCTAAGACGTTTGAAAATTAGCCCTTGAGAGATGCATGTGTATGTCTTGAGTGTGCCTAGCATATTTGGACGTGTTACATGTAATTTTTTTGGGTGAGACTGATGTGGAAGGTATTTGACATGTTTAGGTATACATTTACGTTGGAAACGCCCGGGTACAACTTCCCAAAGGCCCTGCAAGAGGCTCTTTAGAAGGACCCAGAGGTTGTTGAGACACCGCCTTGGCAGTGTCAATCGACTAAGCCAAACGACGCCTCGTTAGTCCACCAACGGCCCGTCGATGGTGAGGATTCATTTGTAATTTATCCTGGAAAGGCTCAACCAAAGGACAACCTAAGACACAAACGACGGAAGCCACAAACGGTTCGTCGATGGGCCAAAGGGGCGTCGATGGCTGGCCGTCGATGCAGGCTGCAACTACTGCCTGGCGACTATTTCATTAAAGGAGTGAATAGGGTATTCACCCCATGTGCTAACCTGACCCTACATGATTTAATTGATTATTTTTGGATGTATTTAAGGGATCAAAAATGTGATCACCCCATTCCGTATCCATCCTTCAAAAATTAGACTTTCCCTCCAAAAATATTCTCTCTAGATCCTCCATTGAAGGTGAAGCTCAAGAACAACTTGGAGCTTGGATTACTATGGGTTGAAAATATGAGTGGAAAAACACCACAACTAGGATTGTGAGAACCATGACGACAATCTAGCTATGAATTAGTAATACGAGTAAAGTTCAACATTTCGCTCGAATGATAATGGATGGGTAATTTGTATCTAATTTATATGTACGAAATGGGTATGAAACATTCCATAGCATACAAGGAAATAATGTAGGATAGGAGAATATCTTTAAAATGGAGAAGAGTTAGTGTTATGCATATTTAAAGTATCGGTGACAACTTTTTTTCTCAAAAGTAAGAAATGGTAAAAAGAAGTACCACCTATATAATATAATTCTTCTACATGTAAGGAACATTTATAGATTATTCGTTGAATGATATCCCCTTTATTTATGTGTCTTCTTATTTTGCAATTGTAAGTTGCACGATGAACTTTAGATGAAAGTACATTAGAAAAAAAATCCACTTTAAATTTTTGAATAAATAATTATTATATTAACATATATTTTTTTTTAATTTACAAGGATCTATTGTAAGTATAGATCACCACAATTTAAAAATAGTCAAAAGTCAAAAAGAAATCAAATTGTTGTAATTAACTAATGAAGAAAAAACACAAGGGGTATTTTCTTTAAATATTGATGATCAATTATGAAAAAAATTAATAGGTTTCCAATTTAAATTGTTAGCAAAGTTTTGTCACTTACTGCAACATCATTTTAAATTTACCACTACAAAAATGGAAAACATATAAATGAAGGGAGAAAACTAAATAGATTTCAAAGTTAATTTGGTAGCAAAGCCGTCACTTATAGCAATAATATTTGGAACTTACCATTGAAATATTGTAAGACACATATATGAAGGGAGATCATAAAAACAAACAACCTATAAATGTCCCTACATTTCTTTAAACTGTATTTCATAGTTGGAAATTTTCTCTACCATTTCATGCTTTAGAGGAAAAAAATTGTCATTCATACTTCAATATGCATAAAGCTCTCCTATTCAAGTTTTTTGCCCCCCCTCCTGCTCTGGCATTTTTCATACTTATTCTGAATTTATAAATCATATACACATTACTCATCCATTATCATCTGAGCGAAATATCATTCTACTTTCTTCTGTATATGCACCTGGTACATTTTTACCAGAAAATCCTCTATCAACTCAGCTGGCGGCCCTACAAAATGTTAGACCTAGAAGAAATGATTATGTTGTTTTACTTTCAACAACATCTTCAAATATTATAACCATTCAATTAGTTGGGTAGAGCACTACAAATAGATAGACAAGAAATGGCTGGAAGAAATATGTTTGCATCAATTAGAAGGGGTGTAACACCAATAATGGATAGAGAACGAATGAAAAAAAGGAACATATTTGAAAATTCAAATGAGGCTATTGTTTATTCTACCACACCATTTATAAATCAATTGGATGTTCCTATTTCATCAAATGTAGGTGAATTAGTTAACATAGTTGAACACCAAACTGATTTGGACTTGAACTTGAGGTTTTAATTAGAGAGAAAAATGTGTGGATATATTCTTTGTAATAGGAGTGTCTAAAAGTTTGTTTTGTTTGAATTGATTTTTTAAAATTTTATTTTATATATGTTTATCTGATAGAAGGGTGTCAAAGAGTCTAAGTCTTGTTTTGTTTTGTTTTATTTATTCTTATTTTGGTTAGATAGACTATGTGTTTTAAAATTATTTTATGGTTAAGAGTCTAGTATTTTTTTTCCTAATAAATTATTGTCTTGATTTCCATCAACCATCTCTATTTGTTTGCCTTGTAATATTTCTATATTTCCTTTCGAAAGATATTAGAACACAAAATTGTAATTGTTCAAATACAATCAATTTTAGATACTATTACTAGACAAGAATGTCAAATTCTGGCACATCAACGCTTCTCTACATTGAAATTTCGCATAAAATTTTAAAATGTCAATTGTATTAATATATAACAAATCTTTGTTTTCCTCATTTACTCAATTTTTTTCTGTATATCCCAAAGAGTTGTCAACTTTTTATTTTAATTAATTATATATTAGTTTTGTAAATTGACAAGGAATTTGGGACAACAAATATAGAACTGAGGTATTATTTTCTAATATCTAGTTGAAGTTTATTATAGTTATTTTAGTGGGATCAATTTCTGTACTAAAGTACAGTAATATATTCATAATAAGAATTCTAAAATAGAACAGATTGTTGTACTTCATTAATGAAACTAAGTTCTTTAGGAATATTTATGTACTTTAAACATAAGTCTAGCATATTAAATATACATGACCAGCCAACAAATTTTTGGTAGTTATTAAATATAGTGATTTTTTTTGTAGTTTATAGAAAAATTACCCCTACCTATACACAGTGGAATTTACATGATTTTTTTAGCGGTGTCGATATATAATAAATAAATAAATAAATAAATAAATAAATAATTGATTTTGTAAAACTACGTTCATAAAATTGTTAAAGTATACTAACGATTTCCTAGATGACTTAGTTTTAACTTAATAACTTATTGTTGTGTTGAGTTTCATTTCTAACAAGTGATTAAATTACTAAAATACTACACAAACTAAATTCTAGTTTAATTGGTCCATTTTGTTCTAATTTAATTAGGAATTAAACGATGGAGGTTTGAATCTCAACAATATTATCTTTTATGCAAAAATATTTAGGAAAATGCATAAGTACTCTAAATCTATGCCCGAAATCCTAGAGACGCACTTGTAATATACAAAGGTCATATTCACTGAACTTATTTTACAAATATTTTCTACCCCTTTTCAGCGTACGAGCACTAGCTTGAAAGAAATTGTCAACACGCGGTGGGCCCAAAAGATAGTGTCACGTAGGATGAAACGAGATAGAAACTTATTTATAAAATTAGAGGGTAATAGGACCTAGGGGTGGCAATTTCAGCTCTTATAAATAAAATGAGTCCATTTTGACCATATCTAATGACTGAGATAACTCATATTTTGATTGGTTAAATATGGGCTTCAAACTATTTTAAGAGTCTCTATAAATATGGTCAAAATGAGTTAAATATGGGTATTCATATTTGACCAATCATAGATCACTTATTTTTACTTTCACTCAAAATTCTAAATCGTGCTAAAAAATAAAAAATGTAATATTATTTTTTCAGAAACAAAATCTTTTTTGGAAAAACAGATTTTCTTTTTGTTTTTGAAAAAGAAAATAAGGGTAGGTTGATGGAAGGTTGGGGGGGG
>NC_028648.1:69785894-69852270 GCF_001406875.1 Solanum pennellii | reverse complement strand
GGGGTCAAAGGCAGGGGATAAATTTTTATTATTATTATTTTAATGTTGCAAAAACATTTTTTTTTAAATTTTTAAAAGAAAGAAAAATTAGGGGTAGGTTGGTCGAAGGATAGGGAGGGGAGAGGGACGGAGGTAGGTTGGTGGAAGGTGGAAGAGCGCCCCAGGAGGTGGGTATGCCTGGAGGAGGGGTACTTTTTTTTTTTTTTTTGAAAAACAGAGGTTTTAAAATGGGTTGAAACCATTTTACCCAAACCATATTTGACCAAATCCATATTTGGCCTTAATCTATTTGGTGGATTGTAATCCAAATCAATTTTGCTCAATCCATATTAAATCCATTCAGATCCGATCCAACCATTTGTCACATCTAATATAAGTGTTCTCTGAGGTTTCGGGCATATGTTTGTTGAGGGAGGGTACTTCTGCATTTTCCCAAAATACTTGCTATAAAATCTAAAATCTAGCAAAAATATGCTCCTAATGGGATCACCCTCGAAAATAGGGACAATTAAAGTAGTCAACAACATGCCAAACCGACAAGCCTAGAAACACATTTGTTTAAAGAGTGTTATTTATATTAATTGTACTAGTAATTTGTTCTTTTTCATATTTATCTATATAATATCTAAATAAAATTGATGAAGGAGAGTTGGATGGCACCCCTAGAGATAGGGTCAGTCCTCCCCTGCCTATACAACCCCATGTGTCAATTAAAATCATTCAAACAACTATAAAACATATCATAGGAACATTTAGGAACTTTAATTGGTTAGATTATTTTTTAATGTAATTTTACCAAATTGTTAACATCTTTAATCACATCAATGAGTAAAATATGGGTGTATTCATCATTTTAAATTATCATTTTAAAATCAATATAGCATTGTCTAATCTATAAAATCATGTGACCTAGATATCTAACTTCTTCATAGAAATTTTGAGCTTTGCGAGTTTCCCTTATTTCTCCCCTTCTTGTATATTATATCATTTATGATTTTTGGGAATGGATAATGGTGTTTTTCTTATTCCTCCCTGTAACATCCGACCTTAGAAAGAGCTAAATATAGAAAGAACTAATGTGGAAAGAGACAATTCGAAAATTTTGCAAGTTATGGGTTATGGGTCAGCTTCAAACAACAAGAACTCTCAGTAAAGGATGAGTTAGGTGGACCATCAGATATCGAATTAAAGGTCTTGGAATCCTCTTTCCAATGTCACCAAGTTTTCTACGTTTCGAGTTTGGATGAGGGAGATATGTTATTTTGAAGTCTTCTTTCGTAGTTAAGGAAAGTTACCCAAATAAATGAGGGGCATTTTGGTGTTTTCCTTACCCCATCAGCTTAATATGAATTTTTAAATATTTTCGGAGTCAAATTGGATTTGGGTAAGTTTTCATAATCCTAAATACGCGTAGGGTTTTGAGAGGAGTTCAAGATAAGGAGAAAAGAGGAAAAGTTCTAGGCATTCGTCATATATTCAGGATATTTTTTGAGGGATTTCGCCAAATTAAGGTATGTATATTTTCATAATGTAGGATTCTTTCACCCACATGTCAATTATAATTTACATATTCGAATCCATCCATAAATATGGCTAAAAATAAGTTCTTGATGAGTGTTGATGAAGTGTTGTTCTTAGTTTTTGAATTGAATTGGTATTTAGTGTTGTTTTGAGTTCTTGAGGCGAGGGTTTGGGAATGAGTGAATTTAATTGATAGTTCTCCGTGTGGGTTTTGCTGTAAATGATCTGTGAAATTAAAATTCAGGAATTCTGACCTTAGATTTGCAAAGGGTATGAGTTGAATCGAGTGTGGGAGGAGAGGAAAATATCGGGCAAATAATTGTGGGTAGGACCTCATCACGAAGGCACTTAGAATTTTACTTCCGAGATATTCCTCCCCTCTCCACATGGAATCCTCTACCTCCAAAATATTTTTCGCGAACAAGAATTTAATTCTGTCTCCGCATCGCGTTAGTGTTGTTTATATTTAGGTCTTTGCCCATTCTTGTGATCAACTATCTTAACCCTCTTAAATCATTGAGAGGTTCTACATTTCAAAGCATTACCCATCAATTAATAATTCCCATTCCAAGTAGAGTTAATATTCAAATCTTGAGAGTTCGTTAGATTCATTTTGAAAAGTCTTTTACAAACTTTAAAAAGATGTTTTAAGACTTAAGTACCCAAGATCGAGGATGAGTAGACTTGAGTTCATTTTCTTTAAAATGATATTTTCTAACTAAGTATTTCCAAGAGTAAGTATTTTCACATTTAAGATAAAACGAAGTAAGTATTTTCACATTTAAGATAAAACGAAGCACCGATTTCAAAAATATTTCATGAGGAGTTTTGAGTACTATCTCTTTTAAGAGAAATCTTTTGAGTAATAATCACAAAGTTGAGGATGAGGAAATGTTAATTTTTTTAAAATAACATATGAGCTAAGTATATGATGGGAGTAGTATTGAGCACTGATATGAGGAAGAATTCAAACAACACAGAATCCCCACTAATCATGTAGCCAACATGGATAAAAAGAGTCATACTTTTAAGATGATTCCTTATTGCTTTTATGCACATACTTGTAGATCCACTTAGTGAGCAGTTCTATACCCCTAAAAAGTATAAGAAAGTTTTGGTACTGTGGGCTAGACGTTGTATAATCACATAACTCATAGTGATGGTTGCTGGTTAGACAATATCCCATAGAGTTATTTTGTATTTTTATACAAATTGTCTTATTATTGTATTTTTCAATACATTGAGTTGTTATCTGCAATTTAAAAGCTTTTCTCTATAATGTATCGTTACTGCTGCTTTATATTGAACTAGGTTGACTAATCTGAGTATTCTTGAGTTGAGTTGAGATAAGCTGAGGTAAGTATATTTCATTCCTTTCCATTTAAGCTTATGTCTTGTTTCATATTTCCCCTTGCATGCTCACATATTCCATGTACTGGCGTCATTTAACCTGCATCTTTCATGATGCATATCAGGTAACAAGGATCATCAACCAGTGCTTCGTTAATCTAGTAGAGTTCCAAATTTGTTTGGTGAGACTCCTTGCTTCTGGAGGATCCCTTCTTTATTTTTTAATATTTCGGTTTGTTAGGATGATCCGGGGTCTTTTCCCGACATGCCTCAATTATTAGAGGCTTCATAGATAGATAGATAATACTTCATGAGTCTTATTCATTCCAATTGTCATGTTCTAGACTTGAGTTTCCCCTTTAGCTAGTGAATGTTTTACCTCTCAAATATTCAGAGTTTTCTTTTGAGATAGTTGACTGAAGTTTACATTTTGAGTTTATTCTATGTTGACTAACTCTTCTGCTAAGATTTAAGCTAGTACAAGATTTCGTTTGGGGGCAGTAATGGTTCTCGAGTGTCACTTGCATCTAGGGTGTAGGTTCAGGGCATTACACTCCCCTTCTCATATATTCTTCATATTATTTATGATTTATGGGGGATAGGTGACATGACTTTCGAGGAGATCGAATGGAAACTAGGTTAATTATTTATTTTTTGAAGTCAAAAAGATCTAAATATAAAAAATAGCTCTCAAGCTAAGACTAAGAACGAAACTTATAACTCTATGTGTGTGAACTGAGCTCTAAATAATTTACACCGCTCTGCTAACAATAGAAAAATCTTGAGCATTTTGAGCTCGAGAAACTACAGTTTGTTCACCCTGTATTCATTTTGTTTTTTAATTATCTTGTGTATATGTACTTTTAATTCTATGAGTATATAATGTTCTTGATAACCACCTAGAATGATCGATGTTAATTCATTGTTTACTTTATCTACCAATTCAATAAAGATTTGGTAGCACTATAAGAAAGGTATGTATTTATTGGCCATAGAGATGATTCATTTTCGTATGATGACAAGACTTTAAGGCTAATACGAGGAGTCCAAGAAAGAAAGTATGCAACATGTTTCAAATATAAGAACTCTCATTTGGGACATTCCCTACTTACCAACTCTCTGAGCTTATCGTAGATGTCACTATGTACATGTTATTGTGTTTTGTTTTTGAATATTTTTATTGATGTCATGTAAAGGTCTGAAAACATAATGTGTATGTAGAATCTTATCTTTCTAAAGAGTGTCCCTTTTGATGTTATATACATCATAGCTACTTCTCTAACTTAAAAAAGTTTGCTCTTATAAAAACTATATACCAAATTTTTCTCATAGTTGGGCATGTGCACAACACAAGCAAAGAAGCATTTGATATCATTATATTATCGGGAAAATTACTCTATTATAATACTATAGATTTATACGGATATTAATCAAGTATAATTGTATATTGAGGTTTATCGACATTTGATCAATGATATTGATCATAAATTCATATATTTATTAATGTGATTAATTCCGTCAAAAATCATACTCTAAAAATTAAGATGAGAGGTTAAATAAACGATCCATAAGAACATTAAAATAGTTTCACACCATTACATCTTAAATAATAACTACATTCACTATAAAATAAAGTAAAGCTTCACTAAATTAATAATCAGTTATTTAAAAACCTCTTTAGGATATTATTTTCCTCCGATCCTGACCTGGGTCAATTGAGGAATCAACTATTATGATAACATAATAAGATAATATAACTTTAGCAGACACTTTCATAAATATATGGACCTATTAATATTATAAGTTAGTAATTCTTTAAAAGTGCAAATATCTAAGATATTTTAGTGAATTATGATTCTTTGTTCTGTTTTGTTATTAAAATTTAAATCTAGTTGAAGCTTTTTCCAAACTTTTGTTATTGCATCAAAATATTTCGGTATTTTCTTTTGGAACTGCACCATAAAATTGCAAAGAATTCTAAATGCGATAAGTGCTTCATTACAGATAACTGGTTCAAAGGTATTATATTATCTTCAACTTTATCATCAACATTATTTCCTGAATAAATAATTATTATATTAGCAAAAAAATAATGACTTTTGATGAAAGTACATTAAGAAAAATTCCACTTAAATGTTTTGAATAAATAATTGTTATATAAGCACATAATTTTTTTTATAAAATTTACTAGGATCTATTATGTAATGTATAGATTATCACAATATAAAAATTTTCAAAAGTAAAAATGAACTCAAATTGTTGTAATTATCTACTGTAAAAAAACCCAGAAAGGGTACTTTCTTTGAATATAGATGATGATGTAGGGAAAAAGTAACTAGGTTTCCAATTTAAATTGTTAACAAAGTTTTGTCACTTACTGCAACATTATTTTGAATTTATACTGAAAGTATTAAAAATGTGAAAAAATTAACTAGATTTCAAAATTAATTTGGTAGCAAAGTTTTCAGTTATTGCAACGACAATTGGAACTTACCATTGCAAAATTGGAAGGCACATAAATGAAGGGGATATCATACAATGAGTAACCTATAAATTTTCCTTACATTTCATTGAATTATATTGCATAGTTGGTACTTCTGCCTACTATTTCTCACATTATAGGAAAAGATGATCATTTTATGCTTCAAATATGCATAATGCTAACATTTCTTAATTTTAAGACCTTATACTATCCTACTTTTTGCCCCGCATTCTATGAAATATTTCATACTCATTCCGAATTTATATATCGTATACAAATTACTTATCCATTGTCGCTTGAGCAAAACATTATTTTACATTCATCTATATATGGATTGTGCTCTTTTTTAACTAGGAAATCCTCTATCAACTCAATCCGCGGTCCCACAAATTTTTTAGACGTAGAAGAAATGATAATATTTCTATCCATCCAATACCATCTTCAAATCATAATCACCCAATTAATAGGGGTAAATCACTATAAATCGATAGATCATCAATTACACGAAGAAAGATATTGTATCGATAAGAAAGGGTATAACACCAATAATGGATAGACAACAAATAGAAAGAAGGACCATAATTGAAAGTTCTTATGAGGCTATTGTTGATTCTACCACACCATTGACAAATCAATCGTGTGATTCTATTTCTTCAAAAATGATGAATTAGTTAACATAGTTGAAGACCAAACATATTTGGACTTGAACTTGTGGCTTTATGTCATGCCTCGAAGCTATCCCCAATAAGAAGACACATAACCTAGAATCAAGAGTAACCCCAAGCTAACCCTACTTGCATATCATAAGCATACTAAAGCAAACTGAAGTAAAGAAATATTGTGTGGAAGCTAAAAGCAAAGATAAACTGAAATGTTAGGGAATACACATATACTAAATCTAAATATATGAAAACTGAAAGTTTGAGTACAAAGGAAAAATCAAACACTAACACTATAGTTGAATCTAACTATGTTAAAATAAAGCCTCTGCTACTAGAAATTTTTGGACATGCTCTAGCTAAGTGATAAGTCCACATATTGGACTCATTTAGGGCTATATTTTAGTAGAGATAATGTCCTCTAATATTTATTTTTTCTCAATAGCTGATGAAAACTCTTGAGTTTCAGGTATTTGAAGTTTGAACGAAAGCATGGATACTATGTTGCAAAAAGGGACAAAAATGCTGAAAAGATCGAAGAAATGGAAGCTTGAGGATCACAAAGTCCACTTGGCGGATCAAAAAAGAGGCCGACTTTGCCTTTTGTTCCAGTGTGTTGAGTCCTAAGGAAAGGATTAAATCGACGAAAGAGAGGAGAAGTCGTCACGTCGGCGAGTAGATCCGCGAAGTAGTATCTAATTGTCCAATGAACCAAAGCACGATGATGTTGAAGGCTGTACCAAAAGGCGATGAAATACACCAATGGGCGGATCACCGAGTAAACTGAGGATTCCAACTAACGCCACCGAACAAACCGCTGAAGCACATATATGAAAAACTATAAAGACTAGTAGAATTAAAATTCCAAAACGTGTCAAACATTATTACAAATTTTTAGTACTTTTTTAAATCTTTTTACTCTCAAGTTTGTAAGGGTTTTTGATGAATTGAAGAAAAAGAGGATTTCATCTCTTTTAGTTTGAACTGGGTCTCCTTGATTCTTATTTCTTTTATCAAATCAAGACTTTATTTATAATACCCATTTGATTTCATAATCATTGTAGGTATAATTTCTATTTCTTAATGTGTAGCTAACAAAACCTATTCTTGGTATGTGATTTAGTGAATATGGGTTAATATTGTTGTTGGGTCTTGTTTGTTGGTCTATTAAATGTAGTCTAATGGTGATTTCATCTACTAGTTGTGGTTTAGTCTAATGGATTTGTATTTACAAATACAATTTCACCCATGTGTTTTCGGCTTTCTCGAGAGAGAAGTCGCTAAACGAAGACCACTAGATTGATGGCCTAAGGAGTTGGTCGACATAAGGCTCAGCTCGAGAGGGTGTGCCTTAGTCCCAGTCCCATATCCTAACACTCAGCTCAAGAGTGTGAAGGTGGTAAGGCGTAGGCTAGTCTTCATGCAACAAATAGGTGTCCGAGAGGAACCCATTTGAAATAGGGTAAGTTGCTGGAGAGAGAACTTATTTCCATATAAATTTTAGCCTAATTACTATTTTTCTATATATCTTATATAGAAAGAATGTGCCCAATAATCTTAACTAATATGTATTGTGGTCACATCCCAAGAATTCCCCTCTCATAATTTTTTCTCCTTACATTTTTACTATTTTCAGTTTACTTGTGACAAAACCCCTCTCTAAAACCCCTCTTTGATATTTGACACTTTTGTGTCACTCCCTTTATTTGTAATGTTTTTACTCGTTAATTTCTTTTGCTACGACAAATTAGAATGAAATTTTTATTATCTACTAATTTTTACTACCACTCCCTTAAGAAAAGACCCCAACCCTTTGTTGGGTTACTATATTATTGACGATAGTAGACACTTGAATCGAAAGTAGTGTCATTGGTCACAATCAGCATCAAAATGGCGCTACTATCGGGGAGTGATGTTACGTGAAAATGTAGTAAAATAGAGTTTTTATTCTTATTATTTGTAGTTTAATAATTTTACTTCTAGTTTTGTTTTCTCTTAGTTGAGTAATTTAGGGAAGAATGGCTGAACAAAGTAGTGCATATTGGCTGAACCAGACAATGAAGTCGAGGGTGACTTCAAGCCGACCACACTGATAATTTTGATGAAGAGCTAACCACCAAGATAAATGAAGCAGAAGTCCAATCAATAACAAGGGGCGATAAATACCTCCTTATGAGCGGAGGCAGTCTAGAGATAGAGAGAAAAATTGTGTCGAGGACACATTTCAAGTCATTCTGCAGAAGATCACCGATCAAGATTAGGTGTTGGATGAAATGAGAGGGAATATTGATGTGTTGAATCAAATGATTTGATATCACTCTAGATAATTACAACAAATCTAATCACTCCTGGTTTGTATAGTGCCTCATCTCCATCCAAATAATATATTGCGGTTACTTAGTGAAACTAAGACTAACCCAAATAACTAAGAATGAGACGGGAATTATGTCGTTCCAAAACGTTAAATATGTCGCTTCTTGGGATGCAACCCAAGGTCATAAATGTTTAGGATTTTAATTTTACAAATAATGGTGTGTTGATGTGCCAGGCTAAAGTGAAGGAACTCTAAAATGTTGAAGATTGGCGAGCAAAAGCTGCATTCCACGAACAACCAAATAGGTCGGCGAGCCAAACTGAATCCGTTGTCTGGCTCAATGCAAGTGCAATACAGAGATTTTAAAGTTCGATGAACTAGAGAAATGTTTCGGCGCATCGCCAACAAGTTTAGTGACCTCGACTTAGATCGCCTATTTGATCCCTACGAAATTGAAGATTTTACAGAAAAGACAGGATAAATGAACACTCGCCGTGCTGCTGAGTGGGACGGCAAAAACGGCTAACAACGCCGAATGGACAAGAACTGGACAGTTATATATGGCCAAAAATCTCAAAATTTCAAATTTCAGTACTATCCCACATTTTAAACACCTTAACTTCATACCAAGGTATTGTTGTATAGATTTTAGTTTGCTATTAGTATTTTAGTTGGTAATTATTTCTTGGGATTTGATTTCTTTACCACCTAGAATTTTAAAAGGATTTTTATCGACAATAAATGTTAGTCCATAAACCCCAAATTTATTTTGAATTTTTGTGAACTCATTTGGAATATTCGTATAGCATTGGTGTGTGTTGGGCCTCTCTTGTAGGAATGGATTGACTTAATGTTGCCTTTAGTTTGAATCCTTCAATTATGATGTTCTGATCTTCGATTTCCCTTAGTTTTTGTGATTTATATCGAATGAATTTGCATTAGGTGATGCCTGATTGTTGTTAGATTGGTTGGGTGAAATCTGAGTAACCCATGTTTGTGATAAATAACGAAAATTTCCCAGTGAGAGAATGGGTGACAACATTCTTAATAATAGTCATCGTTAAAATGGCCAAGTATTGTGAAACCTAAAGAAGTCTGAGTATTCCGGGGTGATAGGAAGTATGAGTCTTAATTGAATTTCCATGGTGCATGCTTTAATTTTATTTTCAGCGGTCTGTAAGGTTATGTTCGAGATATTTTTTGAAAATGGGCACGTTGAGCTATTCGGCTAGTTAGGTTGAGCTCGCCAAATAGGTATGGTGATTCGCCGACTTGTTTGACAAACCTTTTTGATTTTTCTGTGTTTAAGTGTGATTTTTCTTTTGATGAATCACAAAGTTTTGCTGATATGTTACACACCAACTTAAACACGCAACCCAAATAGAAGGTAGCATAGGGTATTCACATCAATAAAGGAGGATTAAACCCTCGAAGAACGGAAGGGAAGAACTCCCACAGGGTAAATACATTGACAAGAAAGGAGCAAATATTCAGGCTCAACCCACATGGTCTGACCCTGAGGATATGCATCCTCTATGCATCAAATGTAGATCATATTCTACATCCACCAAAGTATCGTCTGTTGTCACCCATCCTGAACTAACTCCAGAACCAACTCATGCATCTCTGATGGCCACTACACCCCTATAGCTCCTCATCCCGTCTACTGAACAGACTAAAGGATGACGGGGTACGAACCATCATAAAGGAGAAGTTTTATCTGTGGATGGCTTGGAAGGCAAATATCCCGATGTCCTGCAAACCATCTACTTCCATGAGTTCTCATTTTACAAGGCCCCGAGGCCCATATATAACTTCATGGGTGAGGGATTCTACGTAGCATATGACGAATAGGTTCCTAATAGCAAAAAGAAGGCAAGCGAGTTTAGACTGCTCAAATCAGTCATAGTCACGTCCATAGAAGTACAGTACCACAGTGAGCATATAAATATTGTATTAGTAAGGTCGTTACACTATGCACTTCCTTATGAAGGACATCCTTTTGCTGCATCTTTAGACGATCTGAAGGAATGGTTGGATCCTATGATTTTTACAGACACTGCTTAATGGATTGGGGTAGGAGCACCGATTGAGACGAGGGACCTAAACGTTGTTGCTAGGTTATTGTTTGGCTTCATCAGCAGTACCATTATTCCATCCAAGAACGATTCTATTTTGCGCTTCCCTAAAGCAGCTTGCCTTGGGTTCATTATGTCTAGGAGACAGATTGATTCTGGGGCTGTTGACATCACAAGTGATGGCATGAAAGGTAAATATAAGCAGACTTCTCTGCCCTTCCCTGTTTTACTCACGGAGTTGGGCCCCACGTGTTGCGGTGCCTCTAGACACTGTAGGAGACATCCAAGTCACCCTTTCACCCTCCACTGACATCCGGCGTATTGAGGCTGAGTACACACTAGGAGGCTGACCGTAGGAGAGCATCTCCAGCAGATATCTCTCCAGATATCAATGTTGATTTTTTATACAGATGCATTTGCACCCACTCCGAACTCTAAGTGATCAGATACATTAGTTTCTTCCTCCTATTCACATGATCTAGGTGTTCTTCCTCCATCCAGCCAATAAGTATTACTCTAGACATGATCTTGAAGATGGGGAATTTGGCTCAATCAATTTAGGCGAGGGTGGCCATATAAGAGAGAGCAGTTCCATGGATGATTGAGAGTCCCATATCTGCTGCACTCACCCCCTCTAGACGTCTATCGATTCCTTGAATTTTTGGGTTCCAACTTCTGAGAGTAGACAGAGGAGACTATTTAAGATACCTGCTTTGAAAACCAATGTCGCCGACTTGCAGAAGGAATCCGATTATTTGAAGATTGTCGACCTCAACGATTTAATGAAGGCCATTGATGATGGAGATTCCCCTGCGACCTCAGAGATTCCTCCAGCTACCATTGGAGATGTGTAAATGAGAGATTTAGCAAATAGGTATTTCAATGCCGAGACTATTAAGGGGTTGGTGGCAGCACATGTATAGAAGATGAGATATAGCCAATAGGAGAGAATCTTTAGAGCTTTTCCAGATATGGTAGAGATAGTTGTGCAGTCAAAGATCCATACATCGCCTATTGGGACGTTCATAGCAGATCCTAGTGGATCTTGCACTACTGTTCTTCTTGAGGCTACTTGGGAACTGATGCCTAAGCACAAATGATGTTGTATGTCTTGATGCCCCAACAAGAAGAGAAGTTGTATAAACAAGATCATTCTTTACCCCTCTCTCTATCTCACTTTGACTACACTTTTGGATACTTTTATTATTAACATTTAAGGACAAATAATTTTTTTTGTTTGTGGTGGGGTGAGGCTCACCTTTGTGTTTTTTCAAGTTCTGTCTTGCGTATATATTTGGGTTGTCTACTTAAAAAAAAATTATTCTTCTTCTGCGACTGTTTAAGTTTATGGCTTCTTGTTGACTTTAATTGCAAAATATTTTTGACAGTGATTTTTTTGACCCTTTTTGAAAAAAATTTATTTTTTGAAAATAGTTACCAGCTCTTGTGTTGAATGTGGTTGTCCTCTTGCAAGTTCGAGTCTCGGTTTCGATCTATACCAATGACTTGAATAGTGCTCTCAATTGATCAAACATGAATGTGGGGCTGCGAGGAGATCAAATGAAGTTTCATAGACAATATGTGAAATCTTTGCATCTCATTGTTACTATCCATGTGTCAATTGATTCTTTTGTGATGACTGTTGCATACTGGAGAAAGTGTGAAGTCTTGTTTGACGTGAGTGTCAATTCCGTCTATGATAAGCTTACCTTGAACCATGCATGCCAACACCTAGAATTTTCCCTTTTAGTCTATAGTAATGCTTTCCCTTGATATGATCTTGGGCAATTTTATAGAATGTGAGCCAATTTGACGTATACCTCTTATGTGACCTCCCTAGTGAGTGTGTGAACCTCTCTTTAACACCCATTGATCCTTAACCTTCTTTGGAAGAAATTTCATAAAGATTAGACCTTTCTTGATCCTTCACCTTTAATCTTCATGAATGATTGGTTTGATTGATATAGCCAACTTATGCCAAAATCCTAAGATGGGGGTATGGTGAAAAGAAAAAAGAAAAGTGAAAGAAGTGAATGGAAAGTCTCCCTTAACCCATGGTGCTGCAAAAAGATTGAAACCCTCCATATATAAAAAAGAAAAAAAAGGAAGAAAAAAAAAGAATAAAAAGGAAAAAAAAGAAAGAAATGAAAAATAAAAGTTGTGGAATAAAAGTCTAAAAGAAATAGGGTTTCCAAGTAATCCATGGGAATTGAATAATAGGATTACTTATTGAGTACTAAACAAAAGTACGAAGGAGAAGGAAAGGAAGTGTTGTGAGCACCACAATTCACGAGGATCATTAGTCAGTGAACCTAATGATAATACGTTTCCACTCAGCCCCATTAAGACCCTTATAAAGACCTTTTTGATCTGGAGAAAGCAGAAACAAATGTTGACTAGAAAATACGGGCAAACCTATGGGTGACAGCATGCATTATGTTCCTCTTTTTGAGCGTGAGCATTATATTTGATTCCCAAACTTTAAATTGATTATACCCTTGTTTGTGAAAAAAGAATCATCATTTGTGTGTGGAAATTCAAATATTTTTGTTGATCTTGAACTTGCATTTGAAGAAAGTAATGCGAGCTTGAGAATCTTTGGTAATAGTGTGTCACAACTTTAATCTTTGAGTACATAATTTATCCTTGCATAAGTTATTTGAGTCTTGTTATGTACATTAATAATTGAGTCTTGTGTAGCACTGTTTCATACATCCTTTTTAAACTGCTGAACTTGAGTTTTACTTGAAGACACAATTTTTTTTATATTAGGGGTGTTGATGAATCCACAAATTGCACTCATTTATGGCTATATTTTAGTAAAAATGGTGCTCTAATGCTTATTTTATCTCAATATCTGGTGAAAACTCTTGAGTTTAAGGTACTTTATGTTTGAAGGAAAATATGGATACTATGTCACAAAAAGGGACAAAAGGGCTGAAAAGAACGAAGAAATGAAATCCTGAGGGTCACCGACTCCACTTGGTGGATCGCCAAAGAGGCCAACTTCGTTTTTGTTGCAGCGTGTTGAGCGATGAAGGAAAGAATCAAATCGGTGGAATAGAAGATTAGTCACCGCATCACCGAGTAGCTTTGTGAAGTAGTATCTCATCGGCCAATGAACCAAAGCACGATGATGCTAAAATTTGTACTAGAAAGAGGTGAAATACAGCAATGGTTGGATCAACGTGTCCATTGGCAATTCTTACTAACACTGCCGAACGAATCACTGAAGTACAAATTTAAAGAACTATAACACTAGTAGAGTTAAAATTCTCAAGCGAGTCTAACATTATTACAATTTTTAGAACTATTTCATATTTTAACTCTCAAGTTTGTAAGGGTTTTTGAAGAATTGAAGGAAAAGAGGATTTTAACTCTTTTAATTTAGAAGTGGGTGTCCGTGGTTTTTCTTTCTTTTCTCAAATTAAGACTTTATTTCTCACACCCATTTGATTTAATCGTCATTGAACGTATAATTTCTATTTCATAATGTGTGGCTAAACCCCCCCCATTCTTTGGGTGTGATTTAGCGAATATGGGTTAATATTATTGTTGGGTCTTGCTTGTTGGTAGATTTAATGTAGTTTAATGGTGATTTCGTCTAGTAGTTGTTTAATCTAATGGATTTGTAGTTTCAAATACAAGTTCAACCACGTGTTTTCGGTTTGCTCGAGAGAGAAGTTGATGAACCAATAGCACGACATTTATGGCCTAAGGAGTGGGTCAACATGAGGCTCAGCCCGAGAGGGTGAGCTCTAGTCCCATATTCTAACACTCAGCTTGAGAGAGTGAGTGGGTAAGGCGTAGGTTGGTCTTAATGCGGCAAATGGGTGTCCGAGTGGAACCCATTTGGAACACGGTAAGCAGATCGAGAGAGAACTTATTTCCATATAATGCTTAGCATAGTCACTATTTTTCTATAAATCTTCTACCAAAAGCATGTACCCAATAATCTAAATTAGTTCGTATTGAGATCACATCCCGAGAATTCCCTTATCTTACTTATTTCTCATTACATTGTTACTGTTTTCAGTTTACTTGTGACAAAACCCCGCTTTGATATTTGAAACTTTCGTGTCAACCCCTTTATTTGTAATGATTTTAATCATTAATTTTTAGCTATGACTCATTAGAATGAAATTCTAATAATATACTAATTTTCATTAACGCTCCATTGGGACATGACCCCAACCCTTGATTGGTTACTATATTATCGAGGATTGTAGACATTTGAATTGGAAGTGCTATCATCGGTAACGATAAGCATCTCTAAGTCTAGCAAAACTTAAACTAAAACTAACATGGAAAGATAATCTTGTCAATTGTTCTTGAAGAATGAGGACTCACCATTGGTTCTGTTGAACTAAAGATTGTGAACCAATCTATACGTGATCTGGCTACTAAGGACCTAAACCTACATCACGAGAAGATGGAGCATAGATTATGCGTCAAACATGATAGGTACTAAGCATGCAAGATAGAATAAAACTGAACAATAATATTACTAAACAAGCGTAAATACCAAGGATAGAATATATACATGATAAGGATGCTAAAAATGTTGAACATGACTAAACTCAATACAATGACCAAGTTTATAACATGCTGAACTGAAATATGAACTAAAATAACAAACTGAAATATGAACTAAAATTTGACTGAATGGTAAAGGAACTAATAATAACGAACGTAAAGCCATATGAGCTAAATATAGAGTCCGATGTATACTCCCCATCACGAGGACCCAATAGTATAGAGGCATGCTGACGTGATCACTAACATAATTACCACATAGAGGACTTTCAACCTACATGGCACATAGTTCTAGGATTTGAGAGAGAGTAACCCTATTCCACACAGTATTAAGCTTCTCTCATTTGATTTATTAATTAAAAAATTATGAATGAAGTTTTGTAATACTTGATAGCTCAAAATACATATTAAAAATTTATAAATGAAGGTCTGTAATACTTGATAGCTCAAAATACTTACATGCTAACAGAAAATGCAACATTAATAGACTGATAATGAAACATTAAATTCTGAGGCATGTATAACTGAAATAACTGATCAACATGTGCAATTCATTAACTAAACGAACCACATAACGAGGGTTCTAAATTCATGAAAGGATCTACACAAAACAATACTAGAATCATGATGAATAGATAGGAACATTAAAGTAACTTATTCTGAATGATCCACTAAATTTCTAGAAACCCTAGGTCTAGATAATATTAAGGGAATAAAGAAGTGGGAATAAAGAAGTTATTGACTGAATTCTAGGGACTTAATAGGCGAAAGGAACCCAGTAGTGAAATCCCACATACCTTGTGAAGAATTAGGATGAATCCATAGTCATCCTAGGTTGTGTGTTGATGAAGCGAGGTAAGGTTATAACCTATGCTTCTAAAGTGCATTAGAACTATCCAACTCGTGACCTCAAGCTTGTACTCATAGTATTTAACCTTTAAATTTTGATACATTTAATTATATGGTGTTCATGTACATGTGTTTAGAGGCAATAAGAGCCTTTAAAATGTGTTCATCCAGAAAGAGTTGAATATTCGCCAGCGGAAATGACTTGAGTTCCTCAAGGACTACGATATGAATGTTCTTTACCATACTAGCAAGGACAATGTAGTAGATGGTGCTCTTACGACCTTTGTATGGGTAGTGTAGCACATGTTTAGGAAAAAAATAAAGAATAAGCGAAAGATGTTCACTGACTTGTTGTTTGAAGAGTTTGCCTTATGAGAATATTATATGGTGGAATGACAATCAAAAATGGGTCAGAATCTTTATTGGTAGCAGAGGTTAAGGAGAAACAAGATAGTAACCCTATATTTCTTTAATTAAATATGGAAGTTCATCAGCAGAAAGTTAACTTCAAGGGTAGTTGGAATGATCACCTTACTCTTATAGAGTTTGTTTATAATAATAGCTACCATTCCAGCATTCACATGGCCCCCTGTGAGGTATTGTATGGGAGTAGATGTAGATCTTTAGTTGGATGGTTTGAAGTAGGTGAAGCAACCTTTATAGGGCTAGATTCGATTTATGATTCCATAGTAAAATTTATGCTCATCAAAGATAGATTCAAGACAACCCAGAGTCACCAGAAGTACTATGCATATGTAAGGAGAATGGACTTAGAGTTCAAAATTGATAAAGGGCTTTCCTAAAAGTATCACCTATGAAGGGGGTGATGAGATTTGTCAAGAAAAGAAAGCTCATTCCTAGATATTTAGGCCCTTACAGGATATTGAAAAAAGTTAGTAAAGAGGATTATGAGTTGGAGTTGTCACAGAACTAGCAGCACTCCATCCGATCTTTCACATTTCGCTGTTGAAAAAGTGTGTGGTGATCCAACTTCTATAATATCATCGGGAAGTGTAGTTCTGAATGATAGTCTCAATTATGAAGATGTGCAAGTTGATATTCTTGATATTAAGGTTGGAAGGTCTAGAGGGATCTAGTTGTGAAGCAGAAGTAGCCATGAAGGCCAAGTACCCTCATCTCTTTCCTCTGATTCCATTCCAACTTGCGGTGGTAAATCATCTCCAATCTTTCAGTTAGTCATGTGTAGATTTGTTATGACCCCAAAATGAAACACGATAAACTAGAGTGTCACACGTTTTTTAAGGGTTAATAAGGTGTTTACAAAGCGTATCACAACTTGTAATAGTTGGTTTGAAGAGGTATGGGGTCAAACTCAAAGGAAGACCAAGACGTTATGGAACTAGTCTTGTGTGTGCTAGTGTGCCTTTGCATATTTCATGTGTTTTTTGATGTGTTGTTTTAGGTATAAAATGATAGGAGGGGACCCTAGGATCTAGATATTAATGTTTAGGGTCGAAAAGTGCGGGTACGACCCCCCCAAGTACCATCCTTAGGTCCTTGAGGAGGACCCAAGCTTTGGCCAAAAGTTGCCAAGACATCCTTGAACGACGACTCCATTTAACGCCCTTTCAACCAAGCATCGCCCTGTCAAAAAGGGGTGTGGGTCCACACTTAGTCGTGGGAGCTTAGACCCAACTTAGGAGCCTTTGACAAAGACAAAGGAGCACCAGTATAAGACGTCCTTCAATCAACGCTCCATCAAAGGGTGGTTGTCGTTTTGCAACTGCAACATTACTAAGTCTTAGCCAAGTGAGATTCACCCCACATTCCAATTAAGTCATAGACGGTTAGTTTGGGTGTTTTTGGGTATTTTAAGTATATCTTACCAATTAAGTAGCAATTTTGACATCACTCTTCAAAACTAACCCTCCCTCCCTTAAGTTGTCTATAGATCACCATTGAAGAAGAAGAGAAGGAGGCAGCATCTAGGAAGAATTTCACCAAGGTTTCAAGCTTAGGTTAAGGCTTTAATAAAAGGTATGTAAATCTCCTT
Source organism: Solanum pennellii (assembly GCF_001406875.1). NCBI lineage: Eukaryota > Viridiplantae > Streptophyta > Magnoliopsida > Solanales > Solanaceae > Solanum > Solanum pennellii. The sequence continues at coordinate 69,834,467 of NC_028648.1, read as the reverse complement.
CATTCATGGATTCTTCCATCCATGGAGAATCTATAGTTTCCCCCAATTGTGAATCCTAAATACCGCAATCTAGTTTGGGTTCTGATTACATTGTGGGTAGGGCTTGTTTGTTGTAACACCCCGTAGCCAAAAAAGACCAAAAACAAGATTTACAGAGAAAAAATCTGTAGGTGCAATCAACAGTGTCATCGACTGACCATAGTCTGACCCATGGTCCGTCCTGCACAACCGTCGATGCGATCAGAAACTCCCAAAAATTTCAGCCTAGAAAAATTGGTTAAGTCTTGGACGACGGACGACTTACGGTCCGTAGGACAGACGGCCGTCCGTAGTATGTGACCATCGGTCAATACTCCCTTCACCCGCTCTCTGACAAGATTTACGGATGACCATCACGGTCCGTAGGTGGACCTACGGTCCGTAGGTGGACCTACGGTCCGTAGGTTGACCTACGGTCCATAGGTGGAAAAGTTGCAGACAGTTAAGGGGAAATGCAGTTGGGTCAATAACTCTTACCACAAAATGAATTACGTGTCTTATGTCCTACCCGCAGATATATAATTGAATTCGCTTTCCATAGCCACCGACCTTGCTAAAATAAGACCTCCGAGTAAAAATTTATTCCGATTTTAATAAAGGTCTATCTAACAAGCCCAGTCGACGAACCCAACGATGGGGCGTCGGTCAGACGACGGACCGTCAATCCTAGCCGTTGTTTGGTCAGACAGCAACTTACCCAGGGGTCTTTTGGACCTTTCCATCTTTGTTTAAACCCTAAATTACGTCGTTTTGACCCTAAATCATCATATTTTTGTCAGTTCAAGCCTAGAAACACAACTAAAACATATTTATGTAAAATCATTAAATCATAACTTAAAAAACTAGAAGCAATAAAGGAGAAAAAGCTCAAGAGAACTAGTTCAAGAACGAAGCAAGTTTCCAGCAGTTCCATCCCAGAAATCTAAGTGTTTCTCCGTGAATTTTATTGCCAGGTATGTGGGATTTCGCTAGTGGGTAACTTTCACCGATTGGGTCCCTAGTTTTCAGTAAGAATCTTGATTCCCTATAATGATTAGATCTAGGGTTTCTAGAACTTCAATAGAAATTTATGAATTTATTAGTTTTACGTTCCAAATCATATTATCATGCTATTATTCAGTTTATTGGATGAATTTCAGAACCCTAGCTTTGTATTTCTTTAGTTCTTGAATTGCACATGTTAGGTCAAATACTTCAAACACTTCAAATATATATGCCTCAATTATAAATGCATAATTACAAGATTAATTGTTGTATTCATAGTTTGCATGTTCAGTTTTGAGCTATCCAGTATTTAAAGAAACTCAGACATAGTAAGTAAATGTATAGAATTCATGGGAGTAGCATAATACCGAGTTAGACTAGGGTTTAGCGTACCCAATAGTCCCAGAACTACTAGCTAAGTAGGTTGTAAGTCCCCTCAGTGGGTTAATAAGTTTAGTGATCATGCCAGCATGCCTTCATACCTCTGGCAGGGTATATTAGGTCCTCTCGAATGGGCGTATACATCGGATTCCACATTTAGCTCATGTGGTTTTATTATCAGTTATTAGTAGCTCCCAGAGTTCAATTAGACTCTCTGCATTGACCATTTATCAATATATTCAGTATTTACTTTTAGCATGTTATAAATTTGTCATTGCATCCAGTTAGCTCAGAATTCAGTTTTTCATGTCAAATTATTATACTTGCTTTTATGCTTGTTCAGTTATGTTTTATTTCAGCTTTATTCCATCCTACATGCTCAGTACCTTTCTAGTACTGACGCATACTTGCGCTACATCTTCTCGTGATGTAGGTTCATGTTCTCAGCATCCAGATCACGCATAGATCAATTTCCCAATCTCTAGTTCAACAGATTCAGTCGTGAGTCCTCATTCTCCAAGGACAACAGTCGTGAGTAACATTTCAGTCTTTAGTCATTTAATTTCAGTTTTTTCTAGATCTAGTTGGGTCTTGTCCGAGTATTTCTAGTCCAGTTTTGAGGCTTATTTCAGACATAGTTAGTTTCAGCTTAGTGTTGAGTTAGTAACTTCATTGTATTAAACTCATCATTTTTATATATATTAGTTTTAGCATATGGGTATTCCCCATCTTTTCATCATAAGTAATGATTTATCTTCCGCATCAGTTTATTATCCTTAGTATGCTCATGATCATGCTAGCAGGGTTAGCTTGGGATCACTTGTGGTCCTAGGTTCCGGGTCTGCGTCTGGGGGGTAGCTCGGGTCGTCACATTTGTGATCCCAATTTAGTGGGTAGCATTCAATTATGTTATATGATGATTATGTGATGTTTTTATTTGAATTCCTTGATGAATATTAATCTACGATGATGAAAGTGATCATGTTTGGTTTAGGCCATTAGAGGCAAGGCTGAAGGTTCTAAATTAATCTTCTTAATTCAATTGTCTTGACTAATAATTGATCATAGTTAGGATCATCTATATAGAAATTAAATTAGGTATAATTGAATAAGAAGGATCTTTACTTGTAAAATTAGAATTGAACCTATATGATTAAGCATGACTAGAATTACCTTCTAATAATCAAAGTGAATATAATATCTTGTAACTAGACATGGTCGTGATGGAATAAGCTAATATTGAAAATTGGGCATGTAGCCATTGATATTAGGGCTTTAGGGGTCAAGCCATTATGAGGTGAAAGTTATGAGTTGTTCTCTTTCCCACTTAGATGGATTCTAAGTAGACCTAAGAACCTAAAATGAATCAAAGCATGATAGACTATAATAAATTGAAATTGTATTGTATAATCATTTTTTGTGTAGTTCGCGTGGTAAGGTAAGACCAAGATATAATAACTAGAGTTGAGTTTTATGACTCCTCCATGGATAGTTGATTTATGAAGCTTGAGATGGTAGATCTCATGGTAGCTTTGATGATAGATCTCATGGTAGATTGGGATGGTGAATCACATGGTAGGTTAGGTTGAAGGATTTAAGCTCTCCCATGGTTAGCTTGAACTTGCATTGGTAGAATGGTTGTCATGGTAGCTTTCATAAGTAGTAGGCAAGTTAGCCTAGGATGGAGGATCGATACTCTCCTAGGGTTAGGTTGGAGTAGCATGACTATAATGCCTTCATGGTAGCTTGACTTGGTTAGGCCAAAACCATTTCAAGGTAGCTTAGGATTGAGTTATGTAGCTCTCTTAAGAATACCTTACGGTTGAGATATGCTTCCCTATGGATAACCTGAATCTACATAAATGGTTGCATGGTGGCTAGGTTGGTATTCTTATATCCTTCTTTTGTTAGCTTGGATTGTATGCTATGATGTTCCATGTTTTCTAGGCTTAGCATGATAGAATGTTATTCTTCATATACTAGTATGGAATATTGTTAACATTGAATAAGCTAGCTTAAATGAGTACTTAGTATGAATGATATAATGGGATGCCTTTCATAAATGTCACAAGTATGAATTTCAGCTACTTATGAAATGGTATCCTATATGATGTATGTTTTGCTTGGATAGTTGCTTTAGTTGCATTCCATGATATGACTGACTTAGATTTGTAGTTCCTTGTCAATATGAAGCGTGTCAAAGATGAAACCTAAAGAAAATTAGTATGAGTAGGGTGACTTCAAGAAATGCTTAGTGTGTGAGCTAGAATGTGATGCCCCACATGCATTACACAAGTGTGACTTGAGGTGACCTAGGGCTATAGTGCCTTTATGTCATGAAGAACTTAGGTCTTAATTATGAAAGTGGATTATGATCAAGAATGACCAAAGAGAGGTAATTAGCTTAGGTATTAGAATGGATGCTACCTTGGCCTTGCACAAATATACTTGGAAGTGGCTTGTGATGTAGTTTACTTGAGTAAGAAGGACAAATGGTTGAAGTATGAACTTATGCATGTCTTATGTTGAAGTACTATGTTAAAATGCCTATGTTGGTTTTATGCTATGACTATGCTACTATCTATTATGATTATGAGTATTATTGACTAACCCTTTAAGATATCTTATGTTTTATATGTTAGATTTCATACTTGGTACATTTGTACTAATGCATGTTGCCTACACTTTTAACCAAATGTAGGTCTTTTGGGAGATTGAGTGCTTGGAGGCTAGGTTCCTATGTTTGGAGAAGATTATAGATTGGTGAGTCTTCATAGCATTAGAGAACACCACCCCAATGTTACCCTAATGTCTTTTATTATGTTTTAAACTCTTGTGGGCTGCATCCCGAGACATTATTACTCATGTATTTCGTAGATTGTTTTCGGACACATTTTAGAAAGTCTTTCTTTGTTATGAAATGATTTTCGTATTATGTTAAAAGAAAAGTTTTTAATTCCCTCCATTTTTATATGATGTTATATAACGAAGCTAAGAGACTTATATTAGACCTACGAGAGGTAAAGTACGTTGTTTTGCTTCTAGTGGGTACTCCTCGGTCGTAATAAGATCCAGTCTTAGACTCATGTTTCTTCAGTTATACTTGCATTTTCAGCGTATTTGCATGTTCTTGAAACTTAATTCAGTTACGTTTCACTTTCCAGTACTTAGTGGTAGGGTTTGTATCTCTTTCCATTCATATTCAGCTAGATTAGTCGTCATTCAAAGACGAATGTTCCAAGAGGGAGATAATGTAACACCCAATATTCTAGACATTCTAAAAATGTAGAATTTAAGAAGTTGCAGGTGCCACATGCGGACCACAGGTTAACCGCAGATTGTAGGTGGGGTCCGGGGTTGGCCATATGCAGCCATTCCCAGAAAGCCGAGAGACTCTAGATAATTCAAGAACCACACCAGCATCTACGGACCATAGTGGGACCATGGTTCATCACCCTCAAGACCATTCTCAGAAGCCAAATGATGGTTTACCAGGATGGACTGTACATCCATTCTATGTGTGTCGGTCAGGTCTATGGATTGGCTCCAACAACTTTTAAGTAAAGGCATTGTTGGTACTTTCCCTATGCATTGGACACCTAAACTATGTCGTTTAAACCCTAAACTACGTCGTTATGGTCATCTTTGTCCTAGGTCAATCCCACAGAAAATTTATTTACAGATAATATTTTACGGTCGCCTTTATCCAATTGCGGTTACTATCTCCTAATGAATTTAGACTAAGAAGTAAAATTGGGTATGAATGACAAGTACTAATTTCTAAAATTTAAAGCAAAATTGACAGCTTTGATGCATAAAATACAACTATGAATGAATTGTTCAGTTAATTAAGAATAACCAAGTTAGTGTTCACTATGACGACGACTTTGAAAATCTTTTGCAATCTGAGTTTCAGGCAATTATAAGTTCACAAGACTCAACGAATAAGCTTTATCTAATACTTTTCATCCTTGTTAGATAATGAAAATTGATAATTTGTAATATTAATACATTAAAAACTCACTTATATTAACCGGAGTTAAAATTATGTTCTCTTGAACTCTAGCTTTAACCTCTATTTCATAAGTAGATTTTTTTGCTTCTTCCTAACAAGTGATTTTTTGTTGAACAAACTTGATACATGCTCGTCTAAAGCTTTCACTCGTTAGACTAGATTATCATTGAAAGTTTTAACCTACGACATGTAATAAAAGAATTCTCTAAACTCTTTTTGCAGAATCAGATTCACAACATCATCATAGCTCCGACACACCTGGTCAAAATATTTAGTACCTTATAGTTCCATGTATAATGCAATTAACATGAACTGAGAACATAGTTCTAAATACTTACGAAGTTAACTTGCAGCTCAAAAACCACGTTGATAATTAAAGAACAAAACTCCGTTGTTACAAAGTGATCTGAAACCTAGAAACTCCAAACTATCCAGTTCTGTCTTCCCCTCCTTCATAAAAATTTCAATAATCATCTAATAATTCAAAAATGACCTAAGTAAATCCCAATAAAATGTTTTAAAAAGAAACCTAATAAAACTAGGACTGCATTGTTGACCTCTTTCATGACCACTATCACATCTCGTGAAAGGCTTCATGGTCTTCCCTTAGGGCATCCCAAGATTGGGGCTTCTCATTAACTTCTGGGTTTAACATAACAAACTATCTCACGGACCATAAAAGAGACCACGTTTCGTGAATTTGTCCATGGTTTACCTTTAAACATTCCAAACCTGGACTTTCAACTTGTCCTTTGGACTATGGTTCACTAGCTAGACCATGAATCGTCAAATTGATCACGGTCCGCGAAGCTGCCCGTAGTATTTCCTTCAACTTTCCCAAAACTTGGACTTTCAACCTGTTTTTTGTATTTTTGTTCACGAGATGGACCGCGGACTGTAAAAGTGATCATAGTCCATGAAGTTGTTCATAGTCTTGCCTTCAACTTTCCAAAACTTGGACTTTCAACCTATTTTCTAAAATCTTTTTTCACGAGATGGACCACAAACTGTTAAAGTGATCACGGTCCATGAAATTGTCTGTGGTTTTCACTTCAACTTTCTCAAGTTTGGGTCTTCAACATCTAGCTACTGCAATCACCTTTTACGTTCAATCTAACGATACATGAAATGGACCACGGACCATCAAGGTTGACGTGATTTTTAATTTTTTTCTTTTCCTTTTTTTCAATATCTGCATGACTTTTCTTGTATCATCAATAAACTCATCAAATCATACAAAATACACACGATTCTAGTATTAGTTCCTTGTTTTTAAGCGTTAAATTGTACCCGTATATCATGGTACATCAACACTCTCAACTTAGAACCATTACTTGTCCTCAAGTGTGAGACCAACAATCCACCTACTTCTCAAAATCTTTTCAAATCACTGACAATATGCAACAACTATTTTCAGCACATTTTATATCCCAATTCTTTGAATCTAACATGTAAGGATCTATATATGACATCTCATTACTTACAGTAAATCATGCCTGTATCTGTGAGTCATCAGCTTACTTAATCCACCCTCAAATGCAACCACAGTGTGCTCACACCAAAGAAGTCCCTCACTAAGAATGGTTGGACTGGGTACTACTCTAATGCTATCAAAGAACCTCTAGCACTAACAACAAGTACTTTAGGCTAGCTCTCATTTTCTATGCTCTATCTTTTAGAAAATTGGAATAGGATCAGCGTAGGGCTTTTATTGGCTTAGTAATATAGGCTTCGTGTTAGGGAAAGGGTATTTGTATGTTTAGATTCGTGAGTGACTAGTCCCTTGGTTTCCCAAAGTTTTGTTTTCACAATTCCTCTTCTAACTAGGTGTTTTATTTTCTTTATTTCTGTCATCCCAGCAGCCACACCTTTATTTATTTATTTGTTTATTTATTTTATATATAAACACCACTTTTGCATTTTCCTTGCTGGTCGAACTATCTTTTTCTTGTTCGGGTTGCACTCACCCTAAACTTAGGCTTTTATCCTAAAATGTGACTGATGTACCGTGGTTTCACGGTGTTTTCCATGATTTTTACTTAAGAGTTGTGTGTGTTTACATTTCTTTTACAGGAAAGTTGTCTAAAATAAAATGCAGAAGGAAGTTGTAAAGTAGTGCAAAAAGATGACCTATGAAGGACATCTACGGCCCGTAGTTCAATCGATGGTCCGTAAGTGGTGACCATCAATGTGCAGTTCATGCGAAGGGAGAAGATCAGGGGAATCTGACTAAGTGTAAAACCACGAACTCAAAGGAACTTTCGTTCATTAATTGACGGAGTGTACTAGTGAACCGTCGACCGGTTTAGAGAAGGCTCCAATACCTGATTTCTCAAGATTCTAAGTATGGAATGACAAAGGAGCATTTACGGACCGTATATGAGTCAACAAACCATACTGCAAGTCTGTCGTTTGATTCACAGAAGATGCTGAGCTAAAAAGGAAAAATAATTCTAAAAGTCTGGACTGACTGAGGTAGTATATGGTCCGTCGATGCGTTTGTAGAGGTTGTCGATCAATGTCGCATTTTTGAAAAAAAATTACCTTATTTCAATTCTTTTTAATATATGACAATATTTTCTATAAATAGGGATTAAAATCTCGATTTTGGAGTTAGACATTATTAGTATTGTTCTGGTTTTTTTGGAGATAGGTTTTTGCAAACTTTGGCATCTATCTTGCAATTTCAGGTTGATTTTCTAGGTTTATTCTTATTGATGAAGTAAGTTCATGATTTCTTCCTTAAACATTATGAATTGTGATCTTTCATGCATGGGTAACTAAATCCACAGCTAAGGTTGTGGGAACCATGTAATTAACAAAGTAAACCTAGCAAATAAACAATTCTCAAATAGGTTCTTGCATGTATTGATAATTCTTTCGCTTAGAAGTCTTTTTAATGGTGGCCAACGTTAGAACTCGTCTAGTTGCTATTTGCCGGACCAAGGAGGTAGTAATAGGAATAGAATTATCAACACAGATTTAGTGGAATACTATCTAATAGGCTAGTGTCAATTGGTGCAAAGTAATTACTAAGTCATACGTCGATTATGATGTCTAATATGAAGTAAATATAAGGGTTATAACTTATATATACATAGCCGGAGCAAGGTACGGGGTGAAATTCTCTAGATGTCGGACCAAGGATTTAGAGACGTTTTCACTTTAAATGCAAAACACTAGGGATGAATTTCTATTGCTACGAATATGGTGTTATGAACCTATGGGGAACACATATACCCTAGTTAGTTTCACAACTTGATAAAAACTAAATTATTACTTTTGCTTACTTGTTAACTTAGAAGTGTTAAAGAAATTTGTTTCACAAAACACACTCTTTAATTACTTGTTTTCGGAAAGGCTTTGGCTAAATAGATATAATTATACATTGAAGTTAAGTCTAAGCCATTTTCCTCATGGGATCGACCCCAACCTACTAGTTGGGTTCTATACTTAATTACGACCGCTTATACTTTTATAGGGAGGTGCAATGTGAGCATATCAATGACAACGTACCTTTGGGTAAACCAAGGTGGTGAACTGTTTGGGTAAGCATAAAAATATATTTCAGGCTCATAATGGGTTCAAGTTGTAAGCTTTTTATTTGGTTCTGTGTTCCGACTTTTTACTTGAATATAATAAACATGGCTTATGGATACTTTCCTATCCATATATCCTCGGTTTCACGCAATACATCAATCAACACTCACACACACTTACACATGATTGCATTATCTAGTTTCTTAGTTCACAAATTTATCATTCAAATTCAGCAACGTTCAACGAGTTAGTATCTAGAATGTCATATAAAGATCCTTCACATCAAACCCATGTTCAGAATCATTTAGTCATTTTCTTTACTGATAGACAACTTTTTATTTCAACCTACTTGATACAACAACAACATCAATAGATAGAGACAACTTCAGTTTTCTAAAATCTATTGAAGGTTTCTCAACCATCCCTTCCCCAAAAGAAAGGAATTTTACCTCAAAGTCAATATAAAATGATACACATAAAGAGCTATGAGAAGGGGTCATGCCTAAAACGCTCTAGGCAACGGTTTGTGGCTCAAGGATTTAACCTTTATCAATAGGTGTCTTCTCACAACTGAGTAATGTAGTGGATACATCAGACACCTTAGTGATGGGTGTTGTACCTTCAGTGTGAGCAGGTGCTCCACTCTCAGATGCGCCAGCTAAGATGGCTTCTTCTTGTTCTCTTTCACTGGTTGCTCGTTCCTTTTTAAACTTCCTGGACTCTTTGCGAGCTTTTATTTCTGCTTTTTGTGCCTCTAATATTGGGTCAACTGAATTTTCCTCTTCCAGGTCACGAGCGTTATGTTTTCTCTTAATATTTAGCAGGTGGTAATTCACCAAAACTTCATCAATGGATTGTACTGAAGGTGCCTTATTCAACATCTGCATTAGAGAATCTGGTAATCCATTAGCAGGCAGTTGTACATGCTTCTTGGCTAAATTATAAATTTGAGGTAACATTTCAGCGAACTTTTTTTCTTGAAGATCATCGACCTTTGTGTGACTTGAAACTTGGAATCGGTCTTGCACCAGATTTTCTATACCGTCCAATCTCTCTTTGAGCCCCCTAATTCTTTTTAGACCTCATTAGTGATCCCCTTCATGGCAGAAGACACTTTGGTCTCAATCATTTGAGGTATCCAGTGCATTATCTCGTGTGCTAATGCCCTAGTTTTGCAATGATCTGCAATCTATTTTTCAAGAAAATTTACAGGGATAGTGACAAAAGTACCTGAAGGTTGAGCAGTGGAGGTTGATTGTGGTGCTTCTATGGAAGTTTGAGATGACTCTCCTTGCTCGGGTACTCTATCAGCCTGTGGCATTTCTAACGAAACCTGTGGAGCAACAACCAGACTACCCATCGCTGCAGATTTAGCACCAAAAATGTGGTTTGTCAAATCTTTTATCTTAGACGCCTAAATAATTTTGGATGCCTCACGCCATCGATCAACCAATAGGTTGGGGGCATCTCTGCTTGGAGACATAATTTCCCTATCATATAAGAGAAGGGAAAATTTGCCCTCTCATTTAAAGCGTGACTTCTCATTTCACTTGTTATGTTCCTCCCTGTATTTACTGGGTAACAACTCAGTAGTAAAGCTACTAGTGAATCAATGGAAGGGGAAAGAGTGTTGTCATTGCCGTTGCCGCAATTGTGCCCGAACAACAGCCTACCAAACTTTAGTTGGAAAAGTCAGTGTAGCATTAGCGATGCTTAATGGCCTAGTAGTAATCCAACTCACATTTTCTCTATATATGGCAATCTACTTGGCGATCCAATGTAACACCCTTTCTCGAGAAGCCTGATCTTCCATTTTTGCTGCATCGGTAACCTTATGGTGTTTCCCTTAAAAGAGTCCCACTGATGGTGTAGTGTAGTTCGGTCCGTGCAATATTTAGTTCAAATAATTTTACCAAATGTCAATTGTCGTGCCCCTAATGATGTGGATTCAAGGGGACCTAATATAGTAGCAAAATCTTTGTGTCCTCTTTTTGTGGTTTTAATGGAAGCAACGAGGTTTATCAGAGTTGTTGCATATGATGTATAAAACTCTTTTGTCAGGTTGCCACCCTAAACTCAGTCAAAATCGCATGATCCTCGAAGCTGATCGTCTTGTTCACAATTCCTCTATGGAAGAATTATTTTATTCAATTCACAGACCACATAGAACGGTATCATTCAATGAGTTGTTCCCGCCAATCACGATGAGGTTCCTGAGCATGCACATACCAATCATGGTCATTCATTCGTGAGTATGTCATTAAGATCTCTCAAATTAGTAACTACTTGAGCTGTTGTTTCATGTTTTGTATGTGTTCATGGAGATGAGGTGCAAGAGTCCGCCAGAGAACTAATTTCAGCTGCAACACTTCCCCATGAGTTATCATTTACATTGTCTCCATACTTATCACCATTACGACTACTTGTAGCATACTGAGAGTGACTATTAGCATTTTCAGCATTCTCAAAATCATTGCCCTCTTCTTTAGACTAAGAAGGAGTGTTCTGGAGTATGCTCATTGTACTTATGATCTAGTAGTCTGAGGTAAATGCTTTGTTGGATTTACATTTAATTGAACCTCAGACCCACTAGTTTCAGATGCGGCATGTCCCTTAGATTCGGAAGCTGTAGGGGGGCATGCTTGTGTTGCATTCTTCATTCTTGGTCGGCGTGCCATTCTATCCTTCGACATGACAATTCTTAGCAAGAGTGCAAATAAGTGACAAACTATCGGGTACTGAAACTTTCCCTGTGTTTAACATCATCGTGACGCCTTACCGTAAGATTAATGTCACCCAATATATAATCGTAAAGGCTCACGGGATCAACAAGACATAGCATGTAATACTTGAAATAGAGTAATAATAAAATAAAAGAAAAAATTCAAGTAATGTTCACGGTTGCTTTCACGGTCCTTGAAGTGAACCACGGAGCGTGAAGTCCTCCGTGAAAGTGTGGGAAGAATCAATGCATAATGTTCCCTTCTTCATTATTTTCCAAGACATGTTCACGGTCCGCGGAGGTAACCACGGACCTTGATCTTGTCCTTGAACTCAATTTACCCACAATGTCTTATGCGCGTTGTCCACGACAAGGTTCACGGTACGTAGATACTTCTACGATATGTGAAGTCTAGCATGGACTCACCATATATTAGTATGAGGTCAATGACACCTCTATTCCGATACCTTCCACTCTTTCCACCATTTTTAAACCTCAAACAACACTAAATAGGTATTAACATTTAACCCCCGTTTTCAATCTAACAAACCTCAACCGGCTCTCTATTTCCTTACCCTAGAGAATAACTGATCGGTTTCGACCCCAATAACACAAAGGTAGTCAATTTTAATTGCAACATAATCCCATTACTACTATATTTAATCAAGAAAAATGATTATAGAAGACCATTTTAAGACCAAAAGAGAAAATTAAACACTTGAAATTCTACTTCCTTTGGGGAATCTTGAACTTCACACTTAGCAATATCAATGTAGGGTTCTTGATACAATCACACAACTCGAACTCCTTTGTGAGTGAATTTTGGTTGGTATGGTGGGGAGGAACCGTTACAGAGAAGAAAATGGAAACAAAGAAGAAGTAAAAAGAAAAGCACACGATCTTTGACCTAATTACCTTGCAAAATTCGAACTGGTCTAGTAGCAAGTCGGGTCGGGTTAAGTATATTACATTTTTGAACAACGGACCGTGAAATAGCACGCGAAAGGCATCACAAGCCGTAAAACTTCCCGTTGAAATAAATTTATGGTACTTAACTAGGAGAGATGACGAATCGTGAAGTCCCCGGTAAAGAATTTCACGGTCCATAAGCCTGCCCGTGGAGAATACTTTGACTCATTTAGTTCCACCTAAGATTCACGATAAATTAAAGGGTATGCATACATTACTATGGACCGTGAACCCTTTCGTGAACCTTTTTAGTTGCTTTCCAATAGCCTCTTTATATGAACCTCAACTTAAAGGACCGTGAAAGCGCCAGTGAAGTGCAGTACAGTTCATGAAGTCCGCAGTCATTTGTAAATTGCACCACATTTTCTGCAATTTTTTAAACCTTCTTTCACATGTCAGCACGCAGTAACTCTGTAAACCAAAATAAACAACAAGAAATGAAAAAATATCTAAATTAAACATTTTGGGTTGCCTCCAAAGCAATACACTATTAAACGTCATTGCACGACACAAGGTACTTTATTACTTAGATATCATCAAACTTGCATTTTTCAACTGCCTTAGCCTCTTCCGGGGCACCTATATATGCCTTTATTCTTTGTCCATTTTCTTTAAATCTATCCCCTTTCTCATTTTCCATCTCAACAACTTTAGATTGAAATACTTGTGTAACCTTGAAGGGTCTACAACATTCATATCTTAGTTTCCCCATACATGAACGCAATCCGAAATTGAACAAGAGAGGTACTTTGTTTCTCAATGTGTTTATCATGATATCGCTTCATCCTCTCCTTATTCAATAATGATATCTCGTAGGCTCTCAGATGAAACTCATACATCTCATTTATCTTATCTAGTCTCAACTTAGCTATTTCATTCCAGTTGAGATGCTACTTCTTCAATGCTTAGAGTGCCCTATGCTTAATTTCAACATGCAAGTGACATGTTTTTTCAAACACCTTTTGATATGGATACATACCAATAGGTGTCTTAAAAGTTGTTTGCTATACCCATAGTGCATCATCCATCTTTCTTGCCCGATCTGTTAGGTTAGCATTTACTGCTTTGGCCAAAATTTTCTTGACTTCTCTATTAGACACTTCCACTTATCCACTAGTGTGTGGGTGATATGGTGTTTCTACCTTGTGTTATTTCACCCCATACGTGGTCAGAAGCGCACTAAACAATTTGTTCCAAAAATGGGAATCACCATCACTGATAATAGTTCTAGGTGTTCCAAATCTTGCTAAAATGTTCTTATTTAGGAACACGTCAACACTCTTTCCATCATTCTCAGGTAATGCTTTAGCTTCCACCCATTTGGATACATAGTCCACTGCTACCAGAATGTATTTTTATCCATATGAACTCATAAAGGGACCCATGAAATCAATTCCCCACAAATCAAACAGCTCTACTTCCAAAATGGGTGTCATATGCATCTCACGACGCCTCGATATGGATCCTTACCTTTAGCATACACCACAACTCCACACCAATTCAAATGCATAGTGAATAGTTGGTCAGTAATATCCACAGTGAAATATCTTGTGGGCTGTTTGAACTCCACCATAATGCCCACCTACTGGAGATGAATGATAGGCTTCTAGAATAGGTACCATTTAAGCTTCCGGAACACATCGCCTAATTATGTTGTCAGCACATACTCTATATAGATATGATTCATCCCAAAAGTACTTACCAGCATCATGTAAGAATTTTTCATTCGCTGATAAGTCAACCCCTCAGGTGTCAAATCACTAACTAAGAAATTAGCAAAATCAGCAAGACCAGGGAATGAGATCAAAAAAAGCAGCGAATACTTGTTCATCTGGAAAAGCATCTTGAAATGTGATTAGCTACCTAGTTTTCACAAGCTCTTTTATCATTTACTTCAAAGTTGAATTCTTGAAGTAGTAACACTCATCTGATTAACCTTGGTTTTGCATCCTTCTTGGCCATGAGATATCTCAAAGAAGCATGATTTGTGTGCACTTTTACCTTGGTGCCCAATAAATATGCTCTGAACTTCTCAAATGCATACACTACATTCAACAGTTTCTGCTCAGTAACTGTGTAATTTCACTGCTCCATTTGGTTACTTACTAACATAGTAAATGGGATGGAACATCTTATTATGCTTTTGACCCAACACAATACCTAATGGAGTTCCACTGGTTTCACACATCACTTAAAATGTTTCTGCCCAGTTTAGGCCGATGATTACAGGTTCCGAGACAAGTTTTTTTAGGCTTTAAAAAGCTTTTAGGCAAGCCTCATCAAAAACAATTTTCACCTCCGTCTCCAAGAACTTGCACGTGGGGTGTGCAACATTGGAGAAGTCCTTGATGAAACGCCTATAGAATCCTGCATGTCCAAAAAGCTCTGAACCCCTTTTACACATATAGGTGGAGGCAGTTTTTCAATCACCTCAATTCCTTTCTGCGACACTTTATGCCCAATAACAATGCCCTCTTTAACCATGTAGTGGAATTTCTCCCAAGTTAGCTTCCTCACATCTCTGTAATGACCTACTAATATTGAACAAACAATCATCAAAAGTATCACCTACTACAGAGAAATTATCCATGAATACTTCCAAAGTATCCTCAACCATATCTAAAAAAATAGACACATACACCTGTGAAATGTAGTCGGTGCATTACACAATCAAAAAGACATGCGTTTAAATGAAAAAGTGTTGTAAGGATATGTAAACATAGTCTTTTATTGATCTTCAGGAGCAATGGATATCTGGTTGTAACTAGAGTATCCATCTAAGAAAGAGCGCCAACCTTTACCTGCTAACATATCCACATTTGGTCCATGAACGACATAGGGAAATGGTCCCTCAAGTTACATTTGTTTAGCTTCCTGTATTCCACGCATACTCGCCACCCAGTTACTGGTTGCTGTGGAACTAATTCATTCTTTAAATTCGCCACCACAGTCATGGCTTTTTTTGGCACACATTGCACTAGACTGACCTAGTGGCTACCAGAGATTGGGTAAACCACCCCAGCATCTAACCATTTGATTATTTCCTTTTTCACCGCCTCATGCATTGGTGGGTTAAACCTCCTTTGGTGATCAATGCTATGTATGCAGTCTTCCTCCAGCTGAATATACTGTGTGAAAATGCCATGAGGTATTCTAATTATATAGGCAATGGTCTACCCAATGGCTATATTAAGACTTTGAAGCACTTTAATAACCTTTTGTATCTGTCTTTCATTTAAATATGAAACATATATTACAGTTAAAGTATTGTTAGTAACTAAAAATACATACATGAGGTGACTGGGCATATAGTTCAGCTCCACAATCGGTGCTTCTCAATGCAGGGTTTAGCTGGAGGATTTGGTATGTTTTTCAAGTTCAAGTATAATTTCTTTGGGGGCATAAGAATTTGCTACCATACCCTTTCTAGAATTTATGTTTCTACATAGTCAGCTCGGAAATCAGCATCAAAGTTTATCAGCACAACAACTAATGTTTCAACAGCCATCGTCTCTTCTATGGGTGCCCTCATGTCATTATCTGTGACAACTTCAATTGAAGATACCACTTCCATCTCTTGCAGTTGTTTCAGTGATCAACATATTATAAATAGTACCTCCTCTGAATTGAGTCTAAACTTCAACTCCCGTGCTCAACATCAACTAAAGCTCTTCCCGTTGCCAAAAATGGTCTTCTTAGAATTTTGGGATTTTCAAAGTCTACTTCACAATCCAGAATAATCAAAATCTGCTGGGAAGATAAATGTATCTACCTTTACTAATACATTATACAAGATTTTGACTAGTCTCTTAACTGACTTGTCAGCCATCATAAATCTCATTGTTATTGGTTTTGGCATTTCCAAACCCAACTTTGCATAAATGGCTAATGTCATCAGATTAATGCTAGCCGCAAGATCACACAAAGTTTTCGAAAACTTGATTGACCCAATGGTGCATGAAATAGTAAAAGCACCTGAATCTTCTTTCTTCTGAACTAGAGATCTAGTTGCAATGGAACTACAATTATGTAGATCATTAGAAAAATCAAGGCTTACAGCTCTTTTCTTGGTAACCAAGTCTTTCATAAACTTGTCATATCTTGGCATTTGTTCAAGAGCGTCCACCAATGGGATGTTTGAATGTTATTTCATCATAGTGATGAATTTTGTAAACTTCCCATCTTCTGTTTTCTTTTGAGCCTTTGAGGGAAAGGAGGAGGAGGTCTAGGAATATTCTGTTGCGGCAAGTTTTCTTGGATCTCTTTATCTTTTTCTCTTGTGAGTGTTAGTTTGTGTTGGATTTCTTTCAATTCATCTGCATGTGTACTCTCATCATCCTTTATACCAGCTTGCTCCTTAACATGTTAATCTTCGGTACCTGTACATATGTGTTTAGATAATGCCTTACCACTCCTAGCACTGATGGCCATACAGTGTCCATCCTTTTTGGGTATTATTAGGTATCACTTGGTGATGACCCATTCTTTCTTTGATTCAGAGATGCTGAGAGTTGTCCTAACTGTGCTATATTTGTTTACTCATGGTGGTGTGAGAATCTACTAGCTGACTCATGCTCGAAAAATCTCCCCTCATTTCCTGGAGTCCTTCATATGTTGATTCAACCTTTTGCTGCACCTTGTCCATCATGTCTTCTAGCTTAGATATGTTGGAATTACCATTTGTTGGTTCTCTACTACTTGGAAGCACATATACACCACTACGATCTTTTCTATACCTATCTCTATTTTCTAGTATCCTTGCTCTCTGTTTTGTGGTCTATCATATGGACCATATCTGGCGTAATTTCGACCTGCATTTCCAGAGTTATAATTTCATAAACCTCCTTGGTTCCCCAAGTAGTTAGCTTCCTCATCAATGTCAATGGCTTGATATTCATATATGTTTGTTATCCCATAGCGTTGACTTTTTCAGATATGGTCTCAATGTGTTTCATCGATAAATCAATATGACTTATCAAATGTGTCATTTCCTAATCCCTTTCTTCATCACATTTCCTTTGTTCAGCTGACATTTCATAACTACCATTCCCTGTTGTTTTTGGAAACTTCATCCAATAGTTGCATGCTCTCTGCAAATGGTTTCTTCATAAAGAAACCTCCACAAACTACATCAACACCAATTCTAATCACATAATTAAGAGACCTATAAAAAGCTTGTTTAAGATTCCACTTAGTAAGACCATGGTTGGGGCATTTAGCTTTTGACTAAATCTCCAGCAAGTATCATGTATTGCTTCTCCTGGTAACTGCCTGTGTGTGCTAATCTCGTCTTTCATTTGCAGTTTCTTTTATTCAGGAAAGAATCGTTCTAAGAAAGCTTTTTTTAACACACTCCAAGTTTGGATGGATTCATGTGGCATCTCATTCAGCCAGTTAGTTGTTTCCCTAGTAAGAGACATTGGAAATCGCCTTAACCTCATTGTAGTCTGATTAACTCCAAAAATCTCTTGAGACTTACAAATTCCCACAAAGTTCATCAGATGTTGATTTGCATCATCACAAGGTGCCCCACTAAACATTCCCTTCAGATTTAACAATTGAATCATTGTGATGGTAATCGTGAATTTCACCCATGGAGGTAGTGCACGTTACACTATAGCCCTAGTAGCTCCAGCTCCATCCAACTTAGCATCATCCTCTTCATATATTATGTGAGCTGGATTATGAACTCTACCTCTTAGGGCTACATGTGGATGATGATGAGGGATCACATCATTTTTGTTTTCATCTACCCCCTAGGTGGAACCAACCTAGCATTATGAGGAATCCCTGGTCTAGGTTGACCAATCCCAATAGTTTGTTTTATATGTTGTGCAGCATCCAGTTCGGCTTCTAGGCCCAATCTCTGTCTTTGAGCCTCTAACTCGTGCACATTAACCATCTTTCAAATGTTTTTCTGGAGTTCCGGGTTGTAAGGAAGCAATGGGGTTCTCTTACTTGTAGTTTTGGGCATGTACTAACAGATTTATCTGTAGATGAAAAACAAAAACACAAGTGAAATTACGAAATTATAACTACAAGTCGAATACAAGCTAGTAATACTCTTCTGGAATGAAATTCCCCGGCAGCGGCACCAAAATTTGATACGTCCGAACATACATATCAAATAAAAAGTGCAAATGGTCTTTGTCAATTTAAAGAACTTAACAGGGTGGAGGTCGACCCCACAGAGAATTTATTTACAAATAATGTTTTATTGTCTCCTTTATCTGATTACGGATACTATCTCCTAAAGTATTTAGACAAAAACTAAAATTGGGTATGAATGACAAGTAATAATTTCTAAAATTTAAGATCAAAATTAACGTGTTTGATGCATAAACTACAACTATGTATGAATTTTCAGTTAATTAAGAATAACTAGGTTAGTGTTCACTATGACCACGACCATGAAATTCTTTTGCAATTTGAGTTTCAAAAAATTATAAGTTCACAAGACTCAACGAATAAGCTTTATCTAACGCTTCTCAGCCTTGTTAGATGATGATCATTTCTATTCTCTCAAACTACAAATGATTATTGAGTTAAGAACTCGCTTATATTAACATGAAGTTAAGAGTTATCTTCTCTCGATCTCTAGCTTTAACCTCAATTTTGTAAGTAAATTTTTTGCTTCTTCCTAAAAAGTGTTTTTCTATTGAACAAACACTTGATACAGGATTGTCTCAAGAGTGAAATCGTTAGACCAGATTATGATCAAAACCTTTACTCTACAACACGTAAACAAAGAGTGCTCTATACTCGTTTTGCACAATCAGTTTCACACTATCGTTATAGATCCCACACACCTGGTCAAAATATTTAGTGCCTCATAATTCCACATATATAGCAATTAACAGGAACTGAGAACATAATTATAAATACTTATGAAGTTAACTTGCAACTCACAAACCACGTTGATAATCAAAGAACCAAAACTTTGTTGTTACAAAGTGATTCGAAACCTAGAAACTCCAAACTATCCATTTGTCTTTGCCTCCTTCATAAAGATTTTAATAATCATCTAATAATTCAAAAACGACCTAAATAAACCCCAATGAAATGTTTTTAAAAGAAACCTAATAAAACTAGGACTGCATTGTTGACCTCTTTCACGGCCACCATCACTTCTCGCGAAAGGCTTCACGGTCTGTGAAGCCTTCTGTGGTCTTCCCTTACAGCATCCCAAGATTGGGTCTTGTTATTAGCTTTTAAATTCATCATAGCAGACTATCTCACGGACCGTAAAAGATACCACGGACCGTGAATTTCTCTGTGGTCTTGCCTTCCAACTTTCCAGAACTTGGACTTTCAAATTGTTCTCCGGACTTTTGTTCACGAGATGGACCACGGATCGTCAAAGTGATCTTATTCCGTGAAGTTTTTCATAGTCTGTCCTTCAAATTTCCCAAAACATGGACTTTCAACCTATTTTCTGGATTCTTGTTCATGAGTTGGACCACAGACCGTCAAAGTGATCTCGGTCCGTAAAGTTGTCCGTAGTCTTGCCTTCAACTTTCCAAAAACTTGGACTTTCAACCTATTTTCTTGAATCTTGTTCACGAGCTGGACCACACACCGTCAAAGTGATCATGATCCATGAAATTGTCCGTGGATTTTACTTCAACTTTGTCAAACTTAGGTTTTCAACATTTAGCTATTGTAATAACCTTTTACAGTCAATCTCACAGTCCGTGAAGCAGACCACGGACCGTCAAGATGGAAAGTTTTACTTCTTTTTTTTCTTTTATTTTTCAATATCTGCCCGACTCTTCCTGCATCATCACCAAATACATCAAGCAATAAAAAAATATATTTGATTCTAGTATTAGTTCCTTGTTTTTAAGCATTAAATGTACTTGTATATCATGGTACATCAGTAACTAAATTAGAACTTACCCTACTGGAGTCATTCTCCAAAAAATTTATCCAATTTGAATTGAAAAAAGAAGAAGAAGAGTCGATTAATATCCTCTCGAAGAACGCAACATGTTTTCAACCTTTCCCGCCTTGTAA
This sequence comes from Solanum pennellii, assembly GCF_001406875.1. NCBI lineage: Eukaryota > Viridiplantae > Streptophyta > Magnoliopsida > Solanales > Solanaceae > Solanum > Solanum pennellii. Next base: position 69,813,801 of record NC_028648.1, on the reverse strand, counting down.
TCGTAAGATTTCTCCATGAAATTTATAGCCATGCATGTAGAATTTCACTAGTGGGTTCCTTTTACCCATTTGGTCCTTAGAATTAAGTTAGATTTTTTGTTCTCTATATCATGTTTAAACCTAGGGTTTCCTGAACTTTAAAAAGTGTTGTGAATAAGTTATTAGACTAATCATAATTATATTAACATGTTTTGAGGAATTTCCTCTTAGATTTTTGCATGAAACTCTGAACCCTAGTTGCGTAGATTCGTTTAAAATCATGAATTACACTTGCTAGGTAAGTTTATTCGGATATACATTTCCCATTAAAGACTGTCTCATTACCAGTACATTAATGTTGCTTTTTCAGTTAGCATGTCATTATTTTCAGCGATTCAATATTACAAAAATTTGGTTATATTTTATCACTTACATATTCAATTGGAAGTAGGCTTAATACCGAGTAAACTAGGGTCAGCCACCCTTATATTCCCAAAATTATGTTCCTTCGTCGGTTAAGTACCCTATGTTGGAATAATATTTAGTGATCACGCCAATAATGTCTTTATATCCCTAGTAAGGTATATTGGGTCCTATCGATAGGGCGTAAATATCAGGCTTTATAGATAGCTCTCATGGTTTTATGTCTGTTAGTAGTGGATCCCACAGTCAGACTCTAGTGCATTGACCAGGTTACCAGTTATAGTTTACTACTCAATCTCAATATGCTATGTACTTCGTCAATGCATTAAGTTAGCTTAGTATTCAGTATATTTCAGTATTGACATTCAGTTTAGATTATATCATTGTTCTTATTCTATTGTTTAGTTATGTTTATGTTGTTCAACTTTATTCTATTATATAGTCTTAGTTTCTTACTCTGCGCTACATATTCTCGTGATGTAGGTTCAGGTCCTCATCATTTAGATTACGCATATATCGGTTCTCGATCGCTAGCTCAGCAGTATGAGTGGTGAGTCCTCATTCTTAAAGGAATATTGACATGTCTTCTACTCAGTCTTTCATTGTTTTAGTTTAGTTTTGCTAGAGTTAGATTTGGGCATGTCCCAATATCTCTAGTCAACTAGAGGCTTTTAGTTCAAACAAAATTAGATTCAGTTTAAGAGTTGGTTTGATCTTCCAGTTGTAACTGAACTCTCTGTTTTTGTAAATAAAGACAAAGAATGATTATTTCCCATCATTTCACTTTATATCATGTTTAAGCTTCCTCAGAGTATTTCTATTTTCAGTCCATCTTTAAGTGTGCTTATGATATGCATCTTAAGGTTAGCTTGGCATCACTCTTGACCCTAGGTCTCCTGATACGCCAAGGAGGTAGCCGTAGGGTGTGACACAAGGTCTCTATCAAAATTTTTCATGATCCGAGTCTACACTATGGACGTGGCCAGCACTCGAGAACCATTGTTTTTCTCCAAGTGAACCCTCACTTTGGCTTACTATAAGTGGAAACTAGCTCAAGCATACAAAAAATTTAAAATTGAATTCAATTGAAATACTTAACTTTAAAATAATCTAAAAAATACTTAATATATACATTTGAATAATATATTGAACTCGCCATACATATGCAACTTATGTCTTTAATACATATAATAAAATGAATAGACCCATGTTATCCTAAAAAGTAATATAACTGAAAGTTTAAGTGGAACCCTCCAGAAACAAAAGAGGCTCACAATATCTAACTCAAACTACATATGGTATCAACGAGCATAATGAAAAGATGCAGGCTAAGTGGCTTAGTACATGGGATGTACGAGCATGTTAGGGGGAATCTAAAGCCTAAATATAAGCTTGAACTAGTAGAAAAGAAACCTACTTAGCTCTTCTCAAACTTACTCAACTCAAGGAATACTCAAAAATTCTCAAACTTACGGAACTCAAAAGTATGCAAGGATAATATAATCAACTCCGTGAAATGGGTCTCAACTAAACAATATTGTAATAAACTCAATTAAGCACAATTTAACTCAAGATACTCAAGAATAAATCAACAATTAAATATGTAATATATGTAAAGCGTTTAAAAAAATAGATAGAAACTTAATATACTGAAGAAAAAAATAAACACTCAATTTGTATATAATAAAATATAATATAACTTTGTGGGAGATTCTCTAACCGAACCATCACAATGAGCTATGTGATGATACAATATCTCGCCCGCGTTGTAAGGATTGTGCTATACTTTACCATGTATAGAGACTCTCACTAATGTGATCCACTAGTCTACGCTAAAAATCATTAAGGAATCATCTAAAAAGTATGAGCTTTTCTACCCATATTGGCTACATGGTTTATGAGGACTTGAGTTATTTGAACTTGTTCCCATGATGGTGCTCAATAATACTCCCAAAAATATACTCAACTCATATGTTTAAAAGAATAATTCTTTATGTGGTCTGATATTGTTACTCAAAATCATTATCGAAAAAGAGGTAATTGTAACACCCCGAGCCTACACCCTGGGCGAAATTGGCACTCGAGAACCATTGTTGGCCCCAACCGAACCCTTGGCCTGGCTTACTTACTACGCGGAAGACTTCAATCAATAGACATATAGCTATGAAATAATTTGGAATGTTATAAATGAACATCCAACATCCTACTGTACTAAAACTAGAAAGTAATGAAAATGGATCCTCCGAATGTTGATCCTAACTAAGTGCGCCTTTATCATAATACGATGCAAGCCAACTAGCATCAGTACATCAAATGTATGAGTGTGAGTTTTGGAATGATAAAACACAAATATAAGCTTGTAAGGGAATTTGAAGAACTTAGCTGGCTCAACTCATCTCTAAAAGACTGAACTAATTTCAATATAAAGCAATTTAAAACAAGTGCAGTATAGGGAAAAGCTATTAGAAACATGATGTCAACACTGTATGTATGCAAAAATACAATATAACTTTGAGATGTATGTAAAAATACAAATAAATATGTATAAAATACATTTAACTTCTGCGGGGGTTTCTCTAACCGACAACCATCACTGAAGAGCTTTAGTGATGATACATTATTTTGTCTCATGCTGCGAGGGACGTCCTATACCTTACCATTATTATAGATTCTGAACAACTAAGTGGATTTACTAGTCTATTCTAAAAAACACTAAAGGAATCATCTAAAAAGTATGCCGCTTTTCTACACATGGTTGCTACATGTCTTATGGAATCACTGAAGGAATTACATGGATCATTCAGCATCAATTCAACATTAATTCCCGTAAATAACAGTAGGTATAAGCAATTCAGCATAAGAGAATCACAATTCAACCATTAACAAGTCATGATCACAATGCCCAGGCAAGGGCTAAATCATTTTTTGGGAAGGGACATGGGTTCATGATGAAATCGGATTAAAATAACGTTAAAACCAATACAATAACGTCAATTAATCATGATTTATACATTAAAAACATTTTTAGAAATAACCCATGGATAGATTAAAGAAGGAGAACTTTGATCATGAAGCTTTCTTTGAAATCATTGAGAAGAACTCTTCAAGTGAAAGGTTACTTAGAGATGAAGGATCACCATACCTTTAACTACATGAAGATCGCTAAAATTCTTGAAAAATCCATGACAATCCAATCTAGAAGCTGTTCTTGAGCTTCAACAACAAGGGAGGTTTCTAGAGAGAATTGCTTTTGGAGGAAGGTTCAATTTCGTGAGAAGGGATTGGGAATGGGTTGTTCACGTGTTTGATCCCTGAATATACCCAAAAATAGGTAAATTAATCAATTAGAGTCAGTTTACGTCTTGGGGTGAATTTCCCATTTACCTCTTAAATAAAACAGTCGCAAGGCAGTGTTGAAGCCACCATCAACAAATCACCATCGACTGGCCGTTGGTCAATCGACTGGCCATCTGTGGCTTCCGTCGATTTGACCTTGGCCTATTTTTAGGTTGAGACTTGCCCAGTATAAGTATCCATCGAATATACCTCACCAAAGGGGCGTTGTTCAACTAACTGGCCATTGTTTGGTTCAATCGATTGACACTGCCAAGGTAGTGTCTCAACCAGCCTTGGGTCCTTCTTGTGGGCCCTTTTGCGGGGCCCTTTATAAGTCGTACCCGGATGTTTCCAAAGTAAATAAAATTCTTAACAAGTTGTAGACATACCACATCAGTTTAACCCAAAAAAATAAACATAACATGTCCAAAACAGACTAGGCCCCGTCAAGGCACACTTGAGCGTCTTAAGGGCTAACTTTTGAACGTCTTGGACGTTTTACCTCTAAACTTCAGGAAACTTCATATACTGTCCATAAAAATCATTATAACTCATTTTAAGGCATCATAATCTCAATACATACAATATATAAACACGTCTAGACACATGAGGCACATAGGTGACTAGTCATCGAACGTCTTGGTCGTCCCTTGACGTTTTACTTCCAAATCATCTCAAACTTTACATACTGCCTTAATAACATATTATAAGTCATTTTAGGACCTTATAACCTTAAGACGAAGATGTTAGTATCTAGACACCCTAACTCATTTTGGGAGTCTTACAATATCCCCCACTTGGGAAGATTCGTCCTCGAATCGCACTTAGAATACTTTAATCACGACAAGGACTTCAATGCATCATAGAGTATTTCATCACATTTATAACATCCTCAAATTATTTTAGCAGTCAATGCACACAAGCAAGAAAAACTTTCATTCACTCACTCTTTAACGCATCAAACACAAAGGCTCTTATCATGTTCATAGGAATAACATCCTTCTCCTAATCATAACATGGTCATTACACTCCAATTCATTAAGAGATCATTTTGCAACTACTTTTTAAGTCATACTTAGGCAGATTTAAACAACACTCAAGAAACAATTTGTCACTCATACTTCAATGCACATAGACTTGAGTTAATAGAATCAACAAAGATCTTTCTTTGTTAGACCTAGTGCCGTGAAGGTCATACTCAACCATACCATGCTTAGTGGTGTCCATGGAGGAATGTCCTTCTACTCAACACACTTATATGTATCATGAGTTCACTTCTAAGCAAAGTACAAGGTCAATTTCCTACTAAAATGAGAAATTCTCAACTTTTGAACCAAGGCATATTCATGTTTCCTTCCTAGTGAAGTCCAAATGGTAAGTCACACCAAGTACATCACAACAAATAGGAAGTAATTTCACAAAATGTCAATTTCTAACATAGTACTCACCTTCATAGTAAGCATTATTTGAGGAAAACAACTCAAATCATAGGCACACACATGAGAATTTAGATAAACATGCTTTCACTTCTCAAGAGTGAACCTACACTTATGCATTCCAAATCATAAAAGTCACACAAATTTCAAGAGACTGAACATATTTCATTTTAAGGAGACTCAACTTTCCATTATAAGGCAAACATTACACCTAACAAGTGACTATTACCATGTTTCTTATCTTACCTCACTAACTCAAATGCATAACTAGTATATCAAGATGCAATTCAACACGAGAAAACATGGATTTTACCCAAAAAAAATTCTTTCATGCACTTTGGAATCTTAAAATATCCTTATGATAATGTCAATCTATACATACCAAACATATAAAGTCCATGCAATTCGTACTTTATGCAAAATTCTTATTCATGAACAAACTTACTAAGAATTCATTAGTTTCAAGTTCAAGCCAAATAGAAGGACAAGTAGAAAATATCTACAACCTTACTACTCCATCACCATCCCCCACTTAGACTAGACCCAATTAAGAGCAACTTAACCAACCGTAAGAGGATCTTAACTAAACAACCTTCATTTTCATCACTTAAAAGTGATTACAACTTTAGAAGGGATTTACAGTAAGTCAACCAAGGAATTCTAAACCTTATCATTTTAGGAAAAATATCCTCCAATTATCAAGTTAGGTCATACAATTTAACCACATATGGTTTTCATAGAATACAATGGACACAGAGGTCATACATCATTAGAAGAAACAACAAGGAGACTTAGCCATAAGGACATTTTTCTTTTCTTTCACAATTAAAGTAACGCAACTTCTAGGTCAATCAAATCCACATCATCACCCTAAAAGGATAAGAATACTACCCTCAATTCTAAGGGAAACATCAATTCCACAACATCAAGGGACTCACAACCTAATAAAAAGTTAGAAACAAATCTACGACTCATCATACCATAAGACTCTCATTCTTTATTCCAAATAGCAATTGTCCTTTTTACATTCATTATTATGTTCATATGCATCAATTCAATACACATTTTCACAACTTCCAATAAAAGAAAAATTTAGTTGATTTCCCAAAAATCTTCCTAGCATTACAGTGAACGTGCTTCAAAATTCCAAAAAATGCAACATTTAGGAAATTGATGGGAAAAGCATGACCATATGAGATAAAAGACTTTACCAAGACAAGCATACTATCATAACACCTAGGATAAAGTCTATACAAAGGACTCCAATCCATACTAGGCAACTTATCAAGGACCACATATATATAAAAGGAAACATTAAACACTTTTAAGCACATATTCTTAGGGTACCATGCTTCCATAGGTAGTCACAAAGCATTTGAAATTCAAATCATATCATAAGGATACCATCATGCAAAAACATATCATAACACATTATTCCAAAGGAACTTATTTCAACCATAATAACTTCTAGCATGATTTAACTATATCATGACATAAATTTCTCAATATATCATGCTATTTCATATATAGCCATAATTGGAATTGCATTATCAAAACATGCAAAAATTCACTTTGACACATACTCATTCAACCAAAAAAACCAAGATAAGCATTTAAACTCATCTTTTGTCCTTCAAGCATAGAGAACAATCTCATCCAAGCAATTACATCTAAAAGACCATCGGACAAGAAAACCTAACAGAGAGATTTTATAGAGTTAAGTTCTATGGACGATATGAGAATGATGTATAAGGGAAACTCTATCGTCCTTAGCCTCTCGTACCATTTGATGTGTCGCGTCTCAACACCAATGATACAAGACTCTACTAGATGTGGCAATATGAGACTTCTTGGACCCTAAACCACTTTTAAAACCTCTACTCTGATACCACCTTTGTCACATCCAGGGAGCACCCCCTAGAAGAAACATGGGGTACTTGACATCTCGAAGGTCTTATACAAGCCCATCGTTATCATTCATCGCATGGACATAGTAAATTTAGCAGACACGGAACGTAGGACCACAAGTGATCCCAAGCTAACCCTGCTGGCATGATCATGAGCATACTAAAGAAAATAAACTGTTGCGGAAGCTAAATCATACTTAAAATGAAAAGATGGGCAATACCCATATTTTATAACTGAGATATTTGAAAACGATGAGTTTAATACAAAAGAAATATTAACTCAATACTAAGCTGGATCTGACTATGTCTGAAAATAGCCTCTAATCTAGATTAGAAATACTCGGACAAGCCCCAGCTAAATCTAGCAAAAACTGAAAGTAAATGACTAAATACTAAAATGAAACTCATGATTGTTGTCCTCGGAGAATGAGGACTCACCACTGAATCTGCTGAACTGGAGATCGGGAAATCGATCTATGCGTGATCTGGATGCTAAAAACCTGAACCTACATCATGAGAAGATGTAGCGCACGTATGTGTCAGTACTTGAAAGGTACTGAGCATGTAGGATAGAGTAAAGCTAAAATGAAACATAACTGAACAAGCACAAAAACAAGTATAATAATCTGAACGTGATGTGCTAATTTCTGAGCTAACTGGATGCAATGACCAATTTATATCATGCTGAAACTGAATACTGAATATACTGATAAATGGTCAATGCAGAGAGTCTGACTGAATTGTGGGAGCTAATAATAACCGATAATAAAATCACAAGAGCTAAATGTGGAGTCCGATGTATACGCCCCATCGAGAAGACCCAATATACCCTGCCAAAGGTATAAAGGCATGCTGGCGTGATCACTAAACCGATTGCCCACAGAGGGGACTTACAACCTACTTGGCTAGTAGTTCTGGGACTATTGGGTACGCTAAAACCTAGTCCAACTCGGTATTATGCTACTCCCAATGAATTATGTAAATTAACTGATTATATCTTAATTTCTGTAAATACTTGATAGCTCGAAAATGAACATGCAAACTGAGAATGCAACAGTTAATCTAGTAATTATGCATTTATAACTGAGGCATATATATCTGAAGTGTCTGAAATATATGACCTAGCATGTGTAATTCAAGAACTAAAGAAATACAAAGCTAGGGTTCTGAAATTCATGTGATAATCTAAGTAATAACATGATAATCTGAGTTGGAACTTATATTTAATAAATTCATGAAGTTATATCAAAGTTCTAGAAACCCTAGGTTTAATCATTATAGGAGAATCAAGAACTGACTGAAACTAAGGACCCAATGGGTGAAAGGAACCCACTAGTGAAATCCCACATACCTAGTGATGAAATCCACGGAAAAATACTTAAGTTTCGGGGATGGAACTGCTGGAGCTTGTGGTGTTCTTGAACTAGGGTTCTTGAGCTTTTTACTCCTCTCTTGTTTCTAATTTTCTAAGTTTTGATTTGGATATGTTTTAATTATATTTCTAGACTTAAACTGACTAAAATGTGATGATTTAGGGTCAAAACGACGCAACTTAGGGTTTAAACGGAGTGGGAAAGGTCAAAAAGACACCTGGGAAGGTTGCTGACGGGCCTCACGATGGCCAGGACTGAGAGTCCGTCGTGCGCCCGACGCCCCGTCGTTGGGTCCGTCATGAGGGCCTGTTCGACAGGCCTTTACTTCAATGGGCATAACTTTTTACTCGAATGTCTGATTTTAGCAAGGTTGGTGGCTATGGAAAGATAATTCAATTATTTATCTGTGGGTAGGTCATGGGAGACCTAATTCATTTTATGCTAAGATTTATGATCATTTTAATTTGACCCAACTGCATTTCCCTTTAACTGGCTGCAAATTTTCCACCTACGGACCGTAGCTTCACCTACGAACCATGCTGGTCATCCATAGCTCTTGTCAGAGAGTGGTTGAAGGGTGTCTTGATCGACGGTCACGGAATACGGACCGTCATTTGACCTACGAACCGTAAGTCCATCTGTCGTCCAAGACTTAACCAATTTTTCTTACCTGAAATTTTTGGGAGTTTCTGATCCCATTGACGGTTGTGCAGGACGGACCGTGGTTCAGGCTATGGTCCGTTGATACCACCATTGTTAGCACCTGCAGATTTTTCTAAAACACTAATTTTTGGTATGTTTTGGCTATGGGGTGTTACATTATCTCCCCTTTGGGGACATTCGTCCTTGAATGAAGACTAAACTAGCTGAAATAGAGGGAGAGATGCAAACCCCACTACTAAACACTGAGAACTGAGTTCTGACTGAATTGAGTTCTGAGTACATGCAATTACGCTAAAAATAAAAGTACAAACTGAGGGAACATGATTCTAAAACTGAATTTACGCATGAATGACTGTAAAACTGAAGAGGAACTATTACCTCAAGATGGAGTGGAATCGGAAGGAAAAAGGTAAGGATACTTGGCTTTCATGGCTGGTTCTGCTTCCCAAGTAGCTCCCTCTACGGACTGACTCCTCCACAAAACCTTGACTGAAGCGACTTATTTGTTTTTCAACCTTCTAACCTAACGGTCAAGAATCTCAACTGGTACATCCTCATAAGAAAGACTATCTTTCACCGCCACACTCTCTAATGGCACTATAGAGGCTGGGTCACCAACGCACTTCTTCAAGAGTGAGATGTGGAAGACCGGATGCACTGCTGCTAATTTTGCTGGCAACTCTAACTCATATGCCACCTTGCCAATCCTTTTCAAGATCTTGTAAGGGCATACATATCTAGGACTGGGTTTCCCTTTCTTTCCAAATCTCATCACCCCTTTCATAGGTGAGACTTTCTGAAAAGAAACCAATCATCAACTTGGAACTCTAGTTCCCTTCTCCTTACATCTGCATAAGATTTCTGACGACTTTGGGTTGTCTTAAGTCTAACTCTATTGAGTTGCACTTTCTCCATAGCATAAAGGACCGAATCTGACTCTATCAAAGCTACTTCACCTTCTTCAAACCAACCAACAGGAGATCTACATCTACGCCCACATAAAGCCACATAAGGGGCCATCTGAATGCTGGAATGGAAGCTATTATTGTAGGCAAACTCAATAAGAGGAAGGTAATAATCCCAACTACCTTTGAAATCTATCACACAAGCTCTCAACATATCCTCTAAGGTCAGAATGGTACGCTCTGTCTGCCCATCCGTCTGTGGATGAAATGTTGTACTAAGGTTAACTTGAGTACCAAGACCTTTTTGAAATGACTTCAAGAAATGAGAGGTAAACTGGGGACCTCTATATGAGATGATAGACAAAGGAACCCCATGCAACCTCACAATTTCAGTAAGGTAAAGCTTGGCAAAGTCCTCTGCCTAATATGTAGTCTTGACCACCAAAAAGCGAGAAGACTTAGTCATCCTATCAACTATCACCCAAATTGAGTCATGCTGTCTGCGAGTACGAGGTAACCCTGTGATGAAATCCATATTGATCCCATCCCACTTCCAAATAGGAATATTGATCTCTTGAGTTATACCTCCTGGTTTCTGATGTTCTACCTTGACTTGCTGGCAATTCGGGCACTTACTCACAAAGTCTGCTATATCCCTCTTCATGCCATTCAACCAATAGACTTCCCGCAGATCGCGGTACATCTTAGTGTCACCTGGATGAATAGAATACATGAAGTTATGAGCTTCTGCAAGAATATGCTGCCTCAACTCTCCCACATCAGGAACACACAATCTACCTTGGTAGCGAAGTACACCATCTCCCCCTTTGGGAGAAAACCTCCACTCTCTGATTGTTGACTGCACCTTTTAGTTCAAGCAAGATTATATCACTCTCTTGCTTTTCCTTAACCTCCACTTCCAAAGACGATTCCACCCTATTCTCAACTGTTACACCGCTGTCTGATATGATCATAAGGCGAACTCCCAAGCGATCAAGCCTGTGAACATCCTTCACTAGCTTCTTTCTCTTTTCCTCAACATGGGCTACACTACCCATAGATAATCTACTAAGAGCATCGGCCACTACATTCTCCTTTCCAGCATGATAATGCACACTCATATCATAATCCTTAAGGAACTCAAACCATCTACTCTGGCGAAGATTCAATTCTTTCTGGGTGAACACATACTGAAGGCTCTTATGATCGGTGAACACATCTACATGAACACCATACAAGTAGTGTATCCATATCTTGAGTGCAAACACCACTGCTGCAAGCTCGAGATCATGAGTTGGATAGTTTTTCTCATGCACCTTAATCTTTCTAGAGGCATAAGATATAACCTTATCTCTTTGCATCAACACACAACCAAGGCCAACTCTGGATGCATCGCAATAGATCACATAACTATCTGAACCCTCTGGTAGAGTCAAGACAGGAGTTGTAGTCAATCTAGTTTTCAATTCTGCGAAGCTTTTCTCACAATCATCTGACCATTGGAACTTGACCATCTTCTGAGTCAATATAGTCAATGTTGAGGCTATGGATGAAAATCCTTCCATCAACCTTCTGTAATAACCTGTAGACCTAAGAAACTTCTGATATCTGAAGCAGAGGTAGGTCTGGTCCATTGTTTCACTGCTTCTATCTTTTGTGAATCTACGCAGATCCCTTCACTAGATACAATGTGACCAAGGAAAGCAACAGATTGCAACCAAAACTCACATTTACTAAACTTAGCGAATAACTGGCGATCTTTGAGAGTCTGTAGAACAACTCTCAAATGACTTGCATGTTCTTCCTCACTCCTAGGGTAAATGAGGATATCATCAATGAAGACGATAACGAACAAGTCTAAGTACAGTTTGAAAACTCTGTTCATCAAATCCATGAAAGCTGCAGGAGAATTTGTTAGTCCAAATGACATAACTACAAATTCATAATGACCATACCGAGTTCTGAAGGCTATTTTCGGAATGTCACTATCTCTGACTCTGAGTTGATGATAACCCGATCTGAGGTCTATCTTTGAGAAATGACTAGCACCCTGAAGTTCGTCAAACAAGTCATCAATCCTGGGGATGGGATACTTATTCTTCATTGTGACCCTTGTTCAACTGTCGATAGTCAATACACATTCTGAGAGAACCATCTTTTTTCTTTACGAACAATACTGGTGCACCCCATGGTGAAATACTAGGTCTGATGAAACACTTATCTAGAAGGTCTTTCAACTGGTCTTTCAATTCCTTAAGCTCTGCTGGAGCCATTCTGTAAGGAGGAATGGGAATAGGCTAGGTATCTGGAAGGAGATCAGTTCCAAAGTCAATTTCCCTTTTGGGAGGAACCAAGGAAGATCTTTTGGAAATACTTCTGGAAATTCACAGACTACTGGAACTGACTCAAGAGATGGGGTTTCAAGGCTAAAATCCTTAGCCCGAACTAGATGATAGAGACAACCCTTTGAGATCATCTTTCTGGCCTTAAGGTAAGAAATAAATCGACCCATAGGTGCTATGCTACTAACTCTTCCATTCTAAGATTGGTTCGTCTGGAAACTGAAAACGAACAATCCTAGTTCTACAATCGACTGAGGCATAACATTAGTGTAACCAATCCATGCCTAGAATGACATCGAAGTCTACCATTTCTAACTCTACTAGATCTGCTGAGGTGACTTTCTGAGAGACTATGACAGGGCAATTTCTGTATACCCGTCTAGCTATAAATGAGTCACCGACTGGAGTAGAGGCTTAGAAGGGTTCTAAGAGAGTTTCAGGACTAATACTGATTTGGACTGCTATACGGAGTTATAAAAGACAAAGTCATGTCTGTTGTCTTTCCATTGAGTGAACCATATGTGAGTCACAACCTTGAGTTTGTAAGATGCCAATCTCAACTATCACTACCAGTTACTGACATCACACCAAATATTTTCTTGACCTCATCAATGAACTTCTGTGGGTCCTTACCAACTTGTGATCCTAAAAACATAGGCGGATTCTTCCTAAAAAAATCACAAACTCTGGCTGCCACTAATTGGTCATTTCTATTAGTAGGAACTAGAACCTGCTGATTGTTCTTGTTGGTCATACTCTTAGCCAAAAGCTCAATTGGCTTTTTGAAATTCTGCATTTGAACTTCCTTATCTGGTACTAGAGGAACTGTGTTAGCATTACGTGCATTAGCATTCCATGCCTAAGATCTATGAGAAGGCATGATCTTAAGCGCTCAACGTCGAGTTAGAATGGAATTAGATCATACCTTACGCATGATAAGAGTAACAAAAGGTGATGTTTTTCCTAAAACACTTCATAGCCTCCCTCTCATTAGATGTTGTGCACTTCACACCCATTAAAAGGAATCTACTAAGTACGGCTTTTTCAGAAATCCTACGACTCTCGAACCTAGTGATCTGATACCAAGTTTTGTCACGCCCCGAGCAACCCACGAGACGCGGACACGGAACCTAGGACCACAAGTGATCCCAAGCTAACCCTGGTGGCATGATTATGAGCATACTAAAGAAAATAAACTGTTGCGGAAGCTAAATCATACTTAAAATGAAAAGATGGGGAATACACATATTCTATAACTTAGATATTTGAAAACAATGAGTTTAAGACAAAAGAAATGTTAACTCAATACTAAGCTAAATCTAACTATGTCTGAAAATAGCCTCTAAACTAGATTAGAAATACTCGGACAAGCCCCAGCTAAATCTAGCAAAAACTGAAACTAATTGACTAAAGACTAAAATGAAACTCATGACTGTTGTCCTCGGAGAATGAGGACTCACCACTGAATCTGCTGAACTGGAGATCGGATCTATGCATGATCTGGATGCTGAGAACCTGAACCTACATCACGAGAAGATGTAGAGCACGTATGCGTCAGTACTTGAAAGGTAATGAGCATGCAGGATAGAGTAAAGCTAAAATGAAACATAACTGAACAAGCACAAAAACAAGTATAATAATCTGAACGTGATGTGCTAATTCCTGAGCTAACTGGTTGCAATGACCAATTTATAACATGCTGAGACTGAATACTGAATATACTGATAAATGGTCAATGCAGAGAGTCTGACTGAACTGTGGGAGCTAATAATAACCGATAATAAAACCACATGAGCTAAATGTGGAGTCCTATGTATACGCCCCACCGAGAAGACCTAATATACCCTGCCAAAGGTATAAAGACATGCTGGCGTGATCACTAAACTGATTGCCCACAGAGGGGACTTACAACCTACTTGGCTAGTAGTTCTGGGACTATTGGCTACGCTAAACCCTAGTCCAACTCGGTATTATGCTACTCCTAATGAATTCTATAAATTAACTGATTATATCTTAATTTCTGTAAATACTGGATAGCTCGAAACTGAACATGCAAACTGAGAATGCAACAACTAATCTGGTAATTATGCATTTATAACTGAGGCATGTAAATCTGAAGTGTCTGAAATTTATGACCTAGCATGTGTAATTCAAGAACTAAAGAAATACAAAGCTAGGGTTCTGAAGTTCATGTGATAATTTGAGGAATAACATGATAATCTTAGTTGGAACTTATATTTAATAAATTCATGAAGTTATATCAAGGTTCTAGAAACCCTAGGTTTAATCATTATAGGAGAATCAAGAACTGACTGAAACTAAGGACCCAATGGGTGAAAGGAACCCACTAGTGAAATTCCACATACCTGGTGATGAAATCCAAGGAAAAATACTTATGTTTCGGGGATGAAACTGTTGGATCTTGTGGCATTCTTGAACTAGGGTTCTTGAGCTTTTTACTCCTCTCTTGCTTCTAATTTTCTAAGTTTTGATTTAATCATTTGATTTGGATATGTTTTAATTATGTTTCTAGACTCAAACTGACTAAAATCTGATGATTTAGAGTCAAAAAGACGTAACTTAGGGTTTAAACGGAGTGGGAAAGGTCAAAAAGACATGTGGGAAGGTTGCTGACAGGCCTCACGATGGCCAGGACTGACGGTCTGTCGTGCGCCCGACGCCCCGTTGTCGGGTCCGTCGTGAGGGCCTGTTCGACAGGCCTTTACTAAAATGGGCATAACTTTTTACTCGAATGTCTGATTTTAGCAAGGTTGGTGTCTATGGAAAGATAATTCAATTATCTATCTGTGGGTAGGTCATGGCAAACCTAATTATTTTTATGCTAAGATTTATGATCATTTTAATTTGACCCAACTGTATTTCCCTTTAACTGGCTGCAAATTTTCCACCTACGATCAAACCTACAGACCGTAGGTCCACCTAGGAACCATGCTGGTCATTAATTGATCTTGTCAGAGAGTGGTTGAAGGGAGTCTTGATCGACGGTCACGGACTACGGACCATCGTTTGACCTTTGGACCGTAAGTCCGTCCATCGTCCAAGACCTAACCAATTTTTCTAGGCTGAAATTTTTGGGGGTTTCTGATCCCATCGACGGTTGTGCAGGACGGACCGTGGTTCAGGCTACGGTCCGTCGATGCCCCCGTTGGTAGCACCTGCAGATTTTTCTGAAAAACTAATTTTTGGTCTGTTTTGTCTACGGGATGTTACAAAACTTTACAGTAATGACATGAGTATGGAATCCTTGGAACTTAAGGACCCCTTTCCTTGAGATTGGGAATCATCTATCAAGCTCCTCAATCATAAACATCCTTTTTGATAATCCATACCCTACACTTTGTGTAAAAATTAGAGAAAAATGGGATTAGTACAAGAATGCACTAAGTATGGCAACCATGAAAAAATATGCATTTAAAAGGGACATTTTCTTGAAATCATACATTCATGCATATTTTGAGTAAACCTTTATAAAACCTTTAGACAATGGAATTTATAGCATTCACATACTTCATATAGACATATTCAAAGGCCAAATATCATATAAGATCAGATATAGAATTTATGACATTTTCAAGTTACATAACAGTGAGCTAATTTCACTTAATATTGAGCATTCTTTTCTTTTATTCATCAACCTCCCAAGTAACCCTCTAATGATACTTAGTGCAATGCATCACCTTCAGGTCATAAAGAAAGCATGCATACAACCTACATAAGCCAACGCATATCATTATATAAGCATAATACATGACAGAAACGTTTAGGTAAAAACCTTAGAAACATCATAGTATGCTACACCAATTCACACATATAACGACTTCAGTTCACATACATCATTATTAGACCTTGTTCATGAACCAATCTTAGTCTACTAGTTCAATAAACATATGAAGCCCCATAACTCCATACATTCTGTAAACCCTTCATGAGACCACAAATCTTAACACTTCATACATCAACATAATACATAAGTACAACTCCATTACTATCAACAATATTTATCCTATAGTCATTAAGACTCACATAGTGCATATAAGAATAAGACTACATCATATAGACAAATACCGTGCACATCCTCATAACAAGTAGACAAATACTACCATGCCATGCATAAAGACATATTCATAATCATACACATTAGGTCACCTTCCTAGGACTTCCTAAGGAGCTACTTGTGCAATGTCTAGATGGGTTCATTACTTACACCTATCCTAAGTAACCTCCCTGAAGTCCTCCTAGTTATTATCCTATTCATTTACTTCCATTGTCCATTTTACTTTAGCGAAACTATAGCCTTAACCGACACTAAGATCATGGGTGCTAAGCATGGAATTTGGTGTTGTTGAGCCTTACACCAATGGAAGGTGTCCTCACCTAGCCAAGGTAGAACATTAACATACATCCTAGCATCCTAAGTGAATTCACTTTGCTAGATCCTATGTGGCAAGCATAGTTATGGAACTAAGAGATAGGTGTAATCTCTCTACTTGCCACTTGGCAATTGGGGCCTCCTCTCATGAGAAAACATGGGTGAACCTTCCTCAAGGGGAAGTCATCACCTCTTGTGGATCCATTGGTGAGTATTCCTCTAAGCGAAGTCAACACTCTATAAGGAACAAATGGTGAATCTTCCTACAAGGGAAGTCAACTCTTCTCATTGTCAAGTTCACTCGGTGCTAAGCTAAGTTCCCTTTATTAAAAAGCCTTTACTATATTTTTCATAAAACATAGGCTTAGGATATTCATTCCTCATATGCTTAAAACATATTAAAGCACCTATTAAGTTTAGAGTATTCTTGGGCACACCTTTCAAGTCCCCTCTTTTTACTAGATCATCATTCATTTGTGTGTGTATTTATATGTTATCAAACCTTTCACATAACACATAAATGTCATACATGTTCATATATCAACGCATAAGTCTATATGTGTACCTATTTTAGCAATCCTTTCATATCAACACTCTAAGACACTATGCACATTCATACTTCATCATATCATATACTTAACATCATAGCATATAAGTCATGTTCATAACACGTTCATACAATCCTATGCATGTCCTTACAAGACAAACCTAGGAACTATCCATCAAGGTGCACATGTACAATGTGAAGTCAAAGTCCCATAACCTTGCCCATGCTAGTACATCTATCAAGTCATCCTAGTGAATGATACATCACACAACATCATATAATGGTTAGATAGCATAAGACTCATTAATTTAAGACTTACAACATTCTTACAGTAAGCTTTAGTCTTTATGTACTTATCTTAGCTTTACATCAGATATAGCATTATAAGACCTCATCATAGGCATCAAGTACATATAACTTTTAGCATAGCCATTTACATGTTCATAACATTAGTAACATCACCTAAATTCACAACTAGAGAAGAAGACAAGGCACAAGTTACACATAAGGTGATCATCATAACCACTCCTTCATATAATAATCAATTAGCCTTCAAGGCCACGTTCAACACATATATAATGAAAATAAAGTACACACCGCCACCAGAAGTGGATCATACCACACAATGACATACAAGGCTTTAATCAACTACATTAATATAGAAATAGAGAGAAGATAAGCATTGTTACCAATTTCTTACCCTTTGATCATCATTCATCAATACACCTTTTTCATAATTAATGCATTATAGAGCAATAGCTTTATGTACTTAAATCACAAATGAAATCATGTACAAGTCGTCACAAGATCATGATACAACTAGTGCAATATATCATATATATGGTAGAAAGTAGAGAGTTATAGATCATCAAGTAACTTCCCTAGTTTTTATCATCAATCATAATTTATTAATAATATACATTTAGGGCAGTAGCTAAATAGACATAAATCAAATCTGAATCATTCTTCATCTACCCTAGAATTAAGGTCACATAATGTTCATTACAACATTCAAATTGTAGGCTAAAAGAACCTAGATCAATTCATGCAAAGACTCATTTTCTTTGATCATCAAGAATTCATATCCACAACTCATTAATATCATCAATATAAGGCAGAAGTTAAGGACATTATTTCTACATGAAATCCTACTACAATTTTCCATAACCTCTAGATCACAGTGAACATACTACTTTAGAAATCATGGAAGATAGAAGAATCATAGACTAATCAACCTTGACCCAAATGAATCCTTTACATGAAATTCATGATCACATTACATCATAAGCGGTACCTACAAGAAACACAACATAATAGAATTCTATTATTATTCATTAAACGCCAACGTTACAGTGAATCATGGAAAACTAAGCTAAGCATGTTCAAATATTCATACATTGATCCACATGTATCCTTCAACATTAATTCACATAAATAAAAGTAGGTATAAGCAATTCAACGTAAGAGAATCACAATTCAATCATTAACAAGTCATAATCACAATACACACGCAAGGGATAAATTGATTTTTTGAAAGGGACATGGGTTCATTATGCAATTGGGTTAAAATCACGTTAAAACCAATACATTAACATCAATTCATAATAATTTAGCCATTAAAAACTTTTTTAGAAAGAACCCATGGATAGATTGAAGAAGGAAAACATTGATCATGAAACTTTGTTTGAAAACATTGAGAAAAACTCTCCAAGTGAAAGGTTACTTAGAGATGAAGGATCACATAGACTTATATACATGAGGACCTCTAAAACTTGGTGAAGAACCCATGAGAGTCCAATGTACAAGCTGTTCTTGAGCTTCGACAACAATGAATGTTTCCAGAGAGAATTGGTTTGTTAGGGAAGGTTCAATTTCGTGAGAAGGGATTGGGAATGAGTTTTTCATGTGGTTGATCCCTTAAATATACCCAAAAATAGGTAAATTAATCAGTTAGAGTAATTTTAGGCCGTGGGGTGAATTTTCCATTCACCCATTCAAATAAAACAGTTGCAAGGCAGTGTTGCAGGCCACCATCGACGGATCACCATCGACAGGCCGTTGGTCAATCGACTGGCCATCTGTGGCTTCCGTCGATTGGAACTTGGTATTTTTTTGGGTTGAGACTTTCCCAGGATAAGTGTACATCAATGAAACCTCACCAACTGACCGTTGGCCAACCAAACAGCCGTCGTTTGGTTCAATCGATTGACACTGCCAAGGCAGTGTCTCAACCAGCCTTGGGTCCTTCTTTGTGCCCTTTTGCAGGGACCTTTAAAAGTCGTACTTGGACGTTTCCAGCGTAAATACAAACCTTAACAATTTTCATACCTCCCACATCAGTTTCACCAAAAACAAATACACGTAACACTACCAAACAGGCTAGGCCCCATCAAGACACACTTGAGCGTCTTAAGGGCTAACTTTCAAACGTTTTGGACGTTCTTGGATGTTTGACCTCCAAACTTCACGAAACTCCATATACTATCTGTAAAAATCATTATAAATCATTTTTAGACTTCATAATATCAAGACATACAATATCTAAACACGTCTAGACACATGAGGCACATAGGTGACTAGTCGTCGAACGTCTTGGTCGTCCCTTGATGTTTGACTTCCAAATCACCTCAAACTTTACATACTACCTTAAAACCATATTATAAGTCATTTTAGGACCTTAACACCTTAACACGAACATGTTAGGATCTAGAAATCCTAACTCATTTTGGGGGTCTTACAACTTTGAAATTCTTAGATTACTGACTATTATACACACATTGCTTTTTTGTGTAGATGTTCCTGTGTTGTATGGACTCGTTCCTTATGTCATAAACCTCTTATTATTTAATTCTTATCTATCCCTCAACTTTTTTCCTCAACTTATGGCACACGAATCATCTATTAACATTACAACCTTACTTTTCTTACTCGACAGAAGAGCCAACCCATCTACAAACAAGTTCATTCTACTTCTCATGTCAACAACCATCTCTTAGCTTCTCTTAGATCACGGAATGATAAAATTCCCCAAAAATTCCTCCTTAAAAAATCCCAGCTCATAATCGGTTACGCATAAGCACGAGTCTGAAAGAAACTTTTTAGAAATAAACTCTAACAAACGAAGAGACTACGAATGAAGTGAAGAAATTCCAATATGTTGCAACCTCCTGATTATAGATGTGGCGCGCTTCATACCGATAATTAGGACTCTACAGATACGGCTTCATAGACTCCTACGACTCTTTAACTATGGGCTCGGATACAAAGTTTGTCGTGCCCCGAGCCAACACCCTGTGCGGAAGTGGCACTTGAGAACCATTGATGGCCCCAAGAAAACCCTTGGCTTGGATCACTTACTTAGTGGAAGACTTAAATCAATAAACATATAGTTATGGAATAAACTAGAATGTTATAAATGAACATTAAACTTGGGCATTAAGGCAAACCGTAGTCTTAATATAATATAATGAAAATGAAAAGATTAAAGAAATAAAATATGACTGACGATAAAGCCTCTAAAAGAACTGAGATGGATTTTGGTACAAACCCTACAACATCCTAATGAACTAAAACTAGAAAGCAATGAAAATGGATCCTCCGGAAACAAAGGAGGCTCACCAACTAACTCTGAACTGCTCACCAGATAACCGGTGCGCCAGATGCGGATCCTAGTTACATGCGTCTTCATCATAATACGATGCAGGCCAACTGGCATTAGTACATTGAATGTACGAGTACGCGACTTGGAATGCTAAAAAACAAACATAGGCTTGGAAGGGAATCTGAAGAACTTACCTATCTCAACTCAACTCAATAAGACTGAACTCATTTCTATATAAAGCAATTTAAAACAACTGCAGTATAATGAAAAATTGTTTTAAACATAATTTCAAATCTGTATGTATGCAACAATATGATATAACTCTAAGATGTATGTAAAAATACAAATAATAGTGTATATAAAATAAATTTAACTTCTATGGGAGTTTCTCTAACCGACAACTTTCACTTAAGAGCAATAGAGATGATACACTGTTTTGCCTCATTCTTCCAGGGTCTTCCTTTACCTTAGTATTTGTATGGAACCTAAAGTTCTAAGTGGATCCACTAGTCTATGCTAAAAAACACTAAAGGAATCATCTAAAAAGTATGACCCTTTTTTACCCATGGTGGCTACATGGTTTATTGGGGCTCTGAGTTATGTAACTCTCCCCATATTGGTGCTCAATACTACTCCAAAAAATATTATTATATTAGCTCTTATGTTTTAAATAATACATATTTCATTCTGTAATTTGAGATTAGTACTCAAAAACATAGCTTAAAGGCTACCTTGAAAATCAATGTTTTCCCTCTTGTTTCATTTAGAAAGTGATTACTTGTTCTAAAAACTAGCTCAAAGTCTCTTTGAAAATCTCAGATTCTGTTCTTATTTGAATTGGAAAATATTTTAAAATCTATGGGAATACTTTGTCCCCATATATTACTTTGGAGAAATAAACTTCACTCTTTATATTTACTCTTTACTTAACTTGGTCTGTAAGTTTTATAACAAAGTTAAAAGCATTTGCAAAAGACTTCTTGAAAATACTCTAAGAGCTTCCTAAACTCGGCTCTTAAATTTTCTTGAATTTGAAGTTATGGGTTCAAGGTTGTGTTTAATGTCTCTTGATGATTTCTTTAAGTTTAGAAGTCATTTAGAGTAGTTAGAATCAATAGGAAGTGTTAATACACTTTACAAAGGCTTAAACAGACTAAATTATGAAGACTGAGTAAAAAATGTCGATATGGGTGCATAAGGGGCACGTTGCTCAAGGACCCAACTTGAGAGGCCCCATTTAGGTGTTCCGCCCCAGGACCTCTTGCGTACATGGGGCGGGCCGCGCCTGACCTTCCTTTGGTATGCTTGACATATTTTTCAAATCATTTTCTAATCCTAAATCATTTTAACTCGATTTCTTTTCTCAAATTCAATTTATACTCATGTACCCACACCATATACACAAGGATCTAATCCAATGAACTCATGAAACAACACTTTCACATAAAGAAACTCCTGAATCTCAATTCATGTTCAGGAATTAAGGCAATTCAAGAACACCCATCAAGAACATTCAAATTCCAATCTTTTTAGAATAAATTCACTCTAAATCGAACATGTTTGGCATGTGGGTGAACAAACCCAACGTTATGGAAACCTCATATACATTTTTAGGGATCACTCCCGATGAAATCAACAAGTTAAACTTCGACAATCTTGATGTATCTTGAACTTCCTTTTCCTTCCTCCTTTTTTCTCCTCATTTTTTTTCTCTCAAAACTGTAATTCTTTCGGTAAAAGTGTAAACTAGTCTAATTCAGCTTATACCCCTAATTAATTACGAAAAACAAATTAAAATAAGAGATTAAGGAAAAGACCAAACTATCCCTTAAAAATCCAAATTGGACATTTCCTTCATCCGACATCCCAAATTTCAAAGGTCATAACTCACTCATACGAACTCAAGATCGCACAAACTTGGTGGTGTGCTAAAGATCATTCCAAGAGATTTCAAACCATATATGGAAATAAACGTAACTCATCGTGATCTAGAAGTTATGGTCATTCACTTTAACTTACTTTAAAATTTCCAAATTTCCCTGTACTTCCCTAAAATAATTATTTCCAGATTTTTAGACTTCTTTCTAATTCATTCTAGTCGCGAGATGTTATAGTGTTGCTCAAAGTGCTCAAAACTCTTTTGAAATATCAGTTTCCTCCTCTTTTAAATGTGAAAATATTTAGTCTAGGGAATACTTATATCTCATATATCATTTTTAAAGAAAGTGAACTCGACTCTACTCTTTCTCAACACAAGTATTCATGTCTTGAAATAAGTTTACAAAAATTTGTAAAAGACTTCTCAGAAAAAAGTTCATGCCGAATTGTGGACGTGAGCGACTCAATTCGAGGTTTTCAATAACAATATATAGACTCAATACTCAAAACTCAACATCTCGGAATTCAAGAAGTTCAATGCTACTACTGCATCTCAAGAATTCTAAACTTATTGGGTTCATGCAGAATTATGAGGATGAACAACACAACTAAAGGACTTCATGGGTAACATATAATATTCCCATGATTAGGAATATAATAAAAAAAGGGTTATGAACTCATTACTCAAAACATATAACATGAACATGATACTCTTCTGAAAGATGCTTGATGTATGAAGTTCATGCAGAATTTATGGCCACGAATGACTCGACTCAGAGGGTTGAAATAATAATATGGAAATTATGTATAATACTCTTCTCATTCTCATACTTACTTCCTCAAAACATAGTTCAAATCAATAGTTGATCTCAAAGGATTAATAATTGAACTCAAATACTTTCTTGAACTCTACTCTTAACTCTATCTTGAATTTGAATCATGAATTCAAGAGTTGTGATTCATGTTATGAAGGATCTCGTGATGATAATGTTGACTCGTGAATACACACTCATCATTCTCATACTCACTTGCTCAAGTCTTGAAGCAAGTTATTAGAAATTGTAGAAGACTCCTCAAAAAGACTTGAAGGACTTTCTCAAAATGTTTGAAAGAACTGTTCATGACTTAACTCTTAGCTTTACCTTGAATTTGAATTATGAATTCAATTTTATGATTTGTGATTGGCAAGAATCATGATGCTAAAATTATTTTAGGTATTTAGTAATGAGAATTGAAAAACACTACCTTGGGAGAAAATCCGCAACTTCGAGGGGCATTATAGTGTTTATTCGAAATACTTTTTGAAATAGTGGAGACCGCGTTCTCTCCACGACAGTCTGTAGGGACCTTGTACCTATTTTTCGTGTAACTTATTGTTCCTCATTTTGTAACTTGATTGTCCTAGATTTGATACTTTTTCTCAATTTCTCTTCAGATTCAGATACCCAACACATGTACACAAGAATCTACTCATGAACGACTCTAAAATCGACACAATTTCCTCAATAACTCAACAATCCCATATTAACTCAAGAAAAAAAACAATTTCAACAACACAATTCAAGATCTTCATACTTTCAACTTTCTAGAACATATTTTGCTGAAATAACATGATTGGTGCATAGGTGAACGAAGCCAACACTACATGAACTTACATACCTCTCAGGGATCAAACCCATGGTTAAAATCCACAATAAAACTTTAAACTGCGACGAATTCCTTGATCATTGCTCCTCTTTTCTCTTCTTGAACTCTTTTATAAAACCCTCGTGTGAATTAGGATTTGTGAAAGTTAATTAAAGAACTTCAGACCCCTATTGAGTTACTGAAAACAAAATAAATCTTATAGCCTAAGGAAAATACCAAAATAACTCTTTTAAATTTGGGTAACTTTTATTAAATGGAGATCCTGACTTCAAACATGTATATCTACCTAGTACGACCTCAGAATTTATCAAAACTAGTGGCAATGGAAAGAAGTTTCAAAAAAAAATCATTTGTCTAAATCAGTAGGTACTAAAGGTTATGATCATTTGAAGTTGACCCAACACTTAATGGAACTTAGGAATGACTTGAATGAACTATCTATGGGTATTCTTGGAACTCAAGGTGCTACATATAGTGACGTTAACACTTAAGAAATTTTAAATTCCTCAATAAAATCCTACGCACAATGAAAAATTGTTCCATTCTTAATTCAAAAATTTGCTGGGAACATTTAGGTACTTAAATCAGTACAATATGTGTATGTTGCATCACTTAAAATTATCATTTTAACAAATTCAGCATTGTCTAATCTATTAAATAATGTAGCATAGATATCTAACATCTTCATATTCATTCTGAGCTTTGTGTGTATTCCTTATTTCTCCCCTTCTTGTATATATATCATTTATGATAATCGTATTTTTATTATTCCTCCCCTTCTCATATATTCTACATATTATTTATTATTTAAAATGGGGGAGGTGGTCTGACTTTCGAGGTGATCGAATTGATACGAGGTTAATTTTTCAGTTTTTGATGTTGAAAATAACTAAATATAAAAAGGATATCTCAAGCTAAGAAGAAGCAGAAAGCTTACAATTCTATTGGTGTGAAGTGATCTCTAACTTATGAACCCTATTCTTCTAATAGTACCAAAATCTTGAGCATTCAAGCTTGAGTAATTATAGTTTGGTCACCTTCTATTCAAGTTGTTTTTTTTTATAATCTTGCATATATGAACTTTTAATGCTATGAAAATATTATTTTTTTGATAACCACATAGAATGATCGACATTTATCCATTGTTTACTTTATCTACCACTTCAATCAAGATTTGTAATACTATGAAAAAGGTATGTACTTATTGGGCATAGAGATTATTCATTACTTAGGAATTTTAACACTATAGTTTTTATGATGACAAGACACTAAGTCCGGTGCGATGAGTCAAAGAAAGAAAGCATGCAACGCGTTTCGAACATAAGATCTCTCATTTGGGACATTCCCTAAACACAAAAATTTATGAGCTTATCGGTGATGCGCATTTGAGTGCAATAACTATGTACATGTAATTGTGTTTTGCTTTGAATATTTTTGTTGATGTCATCTAAAGGTCTAAAAGTTCAATGTGTTTGTAGAAGGTAAACTTTCTAAAGATTGTCCCTTTTGATGTTATTGACATCATAGCTACTTCTCACTCAAAAAAGTTTGATCCTCTAAAAACTATATGCAAAATCGTTCTCATTGTTGGGTCTGTCTTTACACAAGCAAAGAAACATTTAGTATCATTGTATTATCGGCAATATTACTTATCATAGTAGTATTGATTTTTATGGATATTAATCTAGTATTATTGTATAACAAGTTTTATGGATATTTGTTCAATGTTATTGATCATAAAATTAAAATACTATGGACTGCATTGGGCGATGCCTTTCAGCTTTATTTTGTTTCGGATCAATAACTAATTTCATAGGGATTAAATCCATGAAACATCATAATCTAAAAAAATAAGATGTGAGTTCAAATAAATCATATGTTAGAACATTAAAATTATTTCACATCATTACATCTTAAATTATCATTACATTCACTATAAAATACAATAAAACATCACTAGTTTAGTAATCGCTTAATTAAAATCCTGCTAAGATAATATATTCCCTTTGGTCCTTGCTTGGGTCAATGGAGAAAATCGTACGTTTTGATAAGATAATAACATAATATATTTTCAGAAGGCACCTCCATAAATATATGATCCCATTATTATTTAAAATAAATAATTATTTTAAAATGCAAATATATCTAAGACAATTTAGTTAAATATTATTCTTTGTATTATATTTTTTATTAGAATTTAAATCTAAATGAAGCATGTATCTAACTTTTCTTATTGCATATAAATATTTTGGTATTGACATTTCGAGCTGCACCATAAAATTGTGAAGAGTACTAAATGTGATAAGTGCTTCTGTATACATAATTGGTTTCAAAGCTATTGTATCATTTTCAACTTCATCATCAACATTATTTTCTGAATAAATAATTATTATATTAGCATATCAATCATTTTTTAATTTAGTAGGAATATTCTGTATAATAAAAATTATAACAATATACAATTAGTCAAAAGTAAAAAAGAAATCTTTTTTTTGTAATTGACTAATGACAAAAATAAGAAGGGGTTTTTTCTTTGAATACAAATGATGAATTAGGAGGAGAAAAAAAGAATTATGTTTCCAATTTAAATTGTAAACAATGTTTTGTCACTTACTGCATTATTATTTTGAATTTAACAATGCAAAATTGGAAAACCTATAAATCAAGTGGAAAATTTACTAGGTTTCCGAATTAATTTGGTAGAAAAGTTGTCACTTGTTTCAAAAGTATATCAATACTCAGCGGAAAACTTACTCAACCGTCACGCCCCAAATTAGGGTAGGCATGATGGGCACTCGATACATTATGTGATTGAGTTAGGCACTGAAACATACTGACTCAACTATGAACCTAGAAGGTTGGGGATCATAATATCTAAGATACTACGACTGGACCCTAATGGTCATCACCTGAATATCTGCATGTCATACAAACGAAGGTACACAAAACAAAGATAATTAAGAATGGCCGACAAGGCTTTAAAATGAAGATATATATACATACATACAAATATACATGTCAAGACTATGGGGCAAGAGACTAGAAGCTACAGAAATAAACCTAAATAAAATACTGTTTCCACAATAGACTCTAAGAGTGACATAAGCACCACCCGAGACATGGCCCTGATTATACCCAACATAAACAATAAAAGTAACATCCTATGAAAGCTCCAGGAAAAGGTGAATCTTACCAATTGACAACTGAACTGTGAATCCTAGAAGAGGGGTCAATCAAAATCCCTACTTGGACCTGCAATCACGAAACAAAATACACTGTCCCCATGCAACGAGACGTTAGTACGACTAAATATGTCCTGGTATGTAAGGAAGAAAATAGAATGATAAATAGTTGTTTTAAAAAAGGGTAATAAAGATATGGTAGCCACCATGCCTGACATCATCAAACCTTATATAAATTAAATATGCATGGTATGCTCGCATAATCATGTGTCATGAATATATATATATATATATATAT
>NC_028648.1:69752926-69785620 GCF_001406875.1 Solanum pennellii | reverse complement strand
ATGGTATGCTCGCATAATCATGTGTCATATATATATATATATATATATATATATATATATATATATGCAAATGCATTTCATACCCAACCAAGCGCTAGCAATGGTGGTGCCTTCTGGTAGTGAATCGGGATCATATTCGCCAAATTGTGCTGCTATGTGTCTCAAACGTATAAATATAGGCAATAGCTCATACCTTCCTATCATAGCTCGAAAGTAGAATGCAAAGCATGTAATACCATGTATTTGTAATGCATTTGTGTTACATGAATCATGTTGTCAATCATGGCCTGTTTGTATTCTTTTCCTCATAATCTCGTAATCAGTTTCGTATCACACGTAAATATCTCATATAACTTTCACGACTCGAGAGCACCCCCAATTGTAACCGGCATATTCGACCTATCGGAGGTTTCATGCAAGCCACATGGATCTTTCATTGCATACGATACTTAAAAATAGAGAAGAATTTAAAACTTTCTTCGCACACGAAGAATACATTCATTAATAAGCAAGTGGAAGACTTAAAAACATCTAACTTTACAATATGTCTCATAAAACTATCTAATAACTTTTGGAGTACAGAATTTGGGACTAAGCCCATACACAACATAAGATAAAGACTAAGAAAACATAAAAGAGCATGTGGGTCTTGTCCTCAAATCTATGTGGACTCATAAAAACATCATCATCAACCCTGAGAAACCTATCCATCATCCATATCAGACCAAACCTCTAATCCTTACACTTAAGTCAAACAGGGAAAAGAATAGGTTAGCATAATTAAGCACTAAGTATGAAAGTCATGCAAAAACATATATTTATTGGCGAAACATGCTTTCATGACATTCGATAAAACTTCATGAAAATACAAGTATAAAACCCATGACATTCATACATAACCAACATACAAGTCATTAATCACCTTAGAACATACATCTCATGTAAGCCATTCCTTTACCTTTACCTTGAACCTTCACTTCAAGTAAACGCTTAAGTTATGCTTTTGCAATGTGAGGATGGTTTCTCATACCACTATCCACACTAAGACACAACCTTAGGATCACCCAAGTGCATTTACCATTCAACCCTTCTTCTTTATATACCAACACATTAAGAGACATGAACATCACATAAGTCACAATAACACATTAAAACAAACACCTAAGACAACTTTAAGTCACACTTTGTGGAATGTGCAAGTAGCATTCCATACTACTGCTCACACTAAGTACTTCTTGAAGTCACCCTAGACAATGTACATTTATTCTACATTAGGACATTACAAGGAATCAACTCATAATACAATCCAAGTATAACATCCATCTTTACATTACGTACCAATCAACATCCTTAAGTAACTTCATTACATTAGAAATACCTTCATTCAAAAATACATTAGATCACATTCTCATCAAAGTCACTACAAGATCCCATTCATTTCATTAACATCATAAGGAAAATACCAAGACTTCTGTTAAATACCTATTTGTGCAATGCGTAGATGGTGTTTCATTCCACCACCCATACTAAGTAGAATACCCTTAAGAAGACCTAGTTTATTACATTCTTTTGTGGGGGTAATCTTAACCTACATAGACCATGAGGTCTTAACAAGGAATCCCAGTACTAACCCCCTACTGGATGAGGGATCCCCACCTACCTAAGGTAAGGTCATTCTTCATTTAGCCTTTACGTGGAAAGCCACTAGCTAATCCTATGCAGGCACATAGTTAAGGGATAGGGAGATTGCTACTAAGAACCTAGCCTCTAATAACGTGAGGGTACTCATCTCAAGAGATTGTTACTAAGTACCTGGCCTCTACTCATGCGAGAGTACTCCTCTGTATCATATCCTTTCATTGCTTAGCATTAATCCCCGTGGAGTATTAGACTTTCATTACATTCATTCGTTATAGGTTATGGGATTGCTACTAAATACCTCACCTCTACAAACGTGAGGGTATCCATACCAACCTATCATTTATTCATTGGAAAGCTCTTAGGAATATTTAAATTATTACTTGACACTCCACCTTTATGAACGGGGAAGTATCCATCCCAAAATCCCCCTTTCATTATAGGACTATTGAGAAAAACCTTTCAATAGACTCACATTCATTAGCTTCATTCATTCAAATGTGTGTGTACATATGTGAAACTAGACTTTCACATAATCATTAATATGTACATCATCATCTTTTAATCATAGTAACATTGCATTCATAGTAATCCATACACAATTTACTTCGCATTAGCATTCTGCATTTATCCCACAAGGCCATGATCGCAATACACACACACACACACACACACACACACACACACACACACACACACACACACATATATATATATATATATATATATCAATTTTTATCACTTTTATGATTTTTAGATAATATATATGTTTTATATAATTATGTATATAATTAGTGTATTTTATGAATATTAAAAAAGATCTTCTAAAAAATATTTTATATTTTAAATATTTTGTTAGTGATGGTTGTAATTTTTGAATTAATAAGTTTTATGAAATTCAGAATACTTTCAGGTTATTTTCAAAGTTTATATAATTTTAAATAATAAGTATGTCTATTCTTACAATCGCGTTATTTTATAAATATTTGAAATTCATCAAAAAAAAAATTAAACGTTTTAGTTTGAGTCATACATTTAATTTCAATTTAATTACTTTATAATTAAATTAATTATCCTATAAATTCTTTATTTTGTTGAGATTAAAAAGCTCCTTAAAGGAAAATATGGCACAGTATGACAACCTATAGACATTATTGGCAATAAATAGCCCACTTTAAACTTTTTAGCAAAAAAAGATTTTTTTTTTAAATATTTATATGGCATTAAATAGCCGAATTATATTATAAAAGATTTTTTTCTTGGTTTTCTCACTCTATTTCCTAGAAGTTGATATACAGTGGTTTCACGGTATTTTTAATGCTTTTTCCTTAAGTTTAGTGTGTGTCCAAAAGACTTTTTATATTGATTTTTATGTAAGTTTCTCTTTATTTGAAGGAAATATGTCCAAAGATGAACGCAAAAGTTTTTGAGCAACAAATGCAGAAAAGTTACCACCTACGGAGCTTATGAGGGTTCGTCGAGCTTGCGACGGTCCGTAGGTGGCAACGTAGTGAAGCTGCTGAAGGAAAATGGGGAAGTCTGACAAGGTATAGGATTACGGAAGTTCATGACAGACCGTCATTGCCATGACGGTCCGTCCTAGTGGTTCATCGCGATGATCAAAGAGTAGTCCCAGTACCCGATTTCCAAGAAGTTTAAGTGTTATGGAATGGAGAACCTCGACGGACCGTCGTGCTTGGAACGGTCCGTCATACCTGCGTTGAGGGTAATGAAGAAAAAGCAGAAGAATTTGTGAAGTATGGGACGACGGAGGCCATGACGGCCCGTCGTGACCACGACGGCCCGTCACGAGGTCCATCGACCCAACCGCGTTTTGACATATTTTTAGTAATTAGAGTCCTTCTTTTATTAGGTTTTTATTTTTTTATAAATTGTTTGAAAAACTTAGTTTTTTGGGGTTAGACACTTAGGTTTTGGACTCTTTGTAAGTAAACTCTTTGATATTAGACTTTTTGATTGTTACACTTTTTCGGGAATTGATTGTTGGTGCGTTTGTTGATTAATCAAGTGAATCTCTAGAATTTATTATTTCTCATCAAAGTAAGTGCATGAATTCTTATATTAAATATATGAATATTGTGATTATGACTATGGGTAACTAAACTCCATAACTAGGGTTGTGGGAATCATGGGTGAATAATGAGGTAAAATCTAACTAAAATAACAATTCCAGATTATCTTGCATGTATTGATAATTCTTTCGTCTAGAAGTCTTTTTAACGGATGGCCAACGTTAGAACTCGCCTTAATGCTACTTGGCGGACCAAGGAGGTAGATAATAGGAAAAGAATTATCAACATAGATTTAGTGTATACTTTCTAATAGGCTAGTGTCGGTTGGTACGAGGTAATAACTTAGTCAAATATCGAATACAATGCTTAATATGAGGTAAAGGTAAGGGTTAGTATAGCAACACACGTAGCCGGACCAAGGTGCGGAGTGAAATTTTCTAGATGACGGACCAACGATTTAGAAATATATAACTTATCACTTTGCATGCAAGATACTAGGAAAGAATTGTTATAGTTAGAATTATAAGGTTAGGAACATGTCGGGAACACTTAAATCCTAGTTACTTTTATTAATTGATTAAACTCCAAGATTTGAATCTGTTAGTTAATTACTTTAATTTAGTTAGTTATTTTCATTCATTTAGAAATAAAAAACCCCCTTTTATTGTCTTTTGTTTTCTTAGGAAATAATTGACCAAATAATAGTAATAATCGATTAAAGTTAAGTGTGAACTATTTTCCTCGTGGGAACGATCCCAACCTCATTAGTTGGGTTCTTTACTTGATACGACCGCTTTACTTCTTATTTGAGAAGTAAGTTTGAGCGTATCAAATTTTGGCGCTGCTGCCGGGGAATGTAGCTTTTAGATTAACTTAAACTTATTACTAAAGTTTAGTCAATATTTTCTTAATTTTATTTTTTTATTGTTTTTGATTTTTTGCAGAATTAACTTCCTTTTATGCTAAATACACGGAGAGGAAGAGAACCCTTGTTTCCCTATGATCACGAATTTAGAGCATACACTATGCAATATGAATCGAAACATGGGTATTAACAATGATGATCCAAAACAGAACAACCCATCTCCAGTTGATGTTCATGGTCAGTTATTACCCGATGATCCGGGTGAAAATCAACAAAGGGGACAAAATCCTGCTCCACGTCCTCAAGAATACTACAGAGGCTATGATAATATTGTAGACTCTGATGGGCCACTTGTCTTTCCCCCTCTACCACAAGGCCACACCCTTGTGGTCACTAGCAGTCTGATGCAAATGCTCACTGCTAGAGGTTTGTTTTCGGTGCTACCTTCTGAGGACCCACATGCCCATATAGCTAAGGTAAGGGCAGTGTGTAAAAGCTGTGTAGGGAGGCCTGATTTGGATTTGGATGTAATAGGGCTAAGAGTATTTCCTCTCTCACTGACGGGAGAGTCTACTATTTGGTTCACTGAGCTCCCTTATAACTCAATTTCATTTGGAACCAACTAAGGGAAATTTTCTTAGCACGTTACTACCCGGTCTCCAAGAAACTAAACCACAAAGACAGAGTGAACAACTTTGTGCTATTATCAGGAGATTCAGTTAGTAGTTCTTGGGATCGATTCACTTCATTTTTGAGAAGTGTCCCCAATCACCTCATAGATGATGAGTCACTGAAGGAATACTTCTATCAGGGACAAGATGATAATAATAAAGCGATATTGGATACTATAGCAGGTGGTTCTTATGGGGAGTGTCCTTATGCTGAGATTGCAAAAAAGTTAGAGAAAATATCCTGGAATAATAAAGCTTGGAGTACTAGGAAGTCAGATACTGGGAAAAATACCTTCGCAGTGCAATCCACTCACAACCCAGCCACAGATGAGATTCGTGAAGAGATGGCTCAGGTGAGAACTGAGCTTGGGTTGGTATTAAAACATGTCACTGGGGGTGCAGAAAAGATAAATGCAGTTAACTAATTGTCTAAACCACCACCACCAAATGATGAATGCTATTATGAGGACGATTCCCATACGGTAAATGAGCAGACGGGGGGTTTCCGACCGAGTGCCCAAGGCTCTAATCAGGAAAATTGGCGCCAAGGTCAAGGAAACCAAGGTCGGATCAATGGTAACTATAATCGTGAGGGTCATTATGTTCGAGATGGAAATTACAACTGCGACAACAACTTCAACAGGGGTAACTATGGTAATAGAAATGAAAGGAATGGGCTCTATGTTCCTTCTCAAAATTGTGAAGTTACTCCTAGGGATGGTGGAGGTAGTATGGCGCGAGTTGAGGATATATTGCACAAAATGATGAGGAGGTTCGATGCTAGTGATGAGCACACTAAATAGTTGAGGAGTGATTTACCGGGTGTTGGGCAGAAAGTCAATACACATGCAATATCAATTAAGCAGCTTGAGTTACAATTGACCCAATTATCTGCGATTATGAACACACGGCAACCGGGCACTCTTCATAGCAACACTGTCCAAAATCCAAAAAAATGATGGACATTGTATGGCAATCACTACTCGGGGTGGTAAGCAACCACTGACCCACCTATTTCGTTTAATGAGCAAAAGGTGATAAAAGACAATGATAAAGTGGTAGAGGTTAGTGGTGAAGTAGAAGATAACACTGGAAAAGATGCTAAAGTGCCTAAAATGGTAATTCCCATGCCTAGACCACCACCCCCATTTCCTCAAAGTTTAGTGAAAAAGACCGAGGATGGTAGAAGTTTTAGATCAAATGCCCGGTTATGCCATGTTTATGAAAGATCTGATTTCAAAGAAAAGATCGGTCAATTTTTAGGATGATGATAGAATGCAGCATTGTAGTGCTATTGCTACAAGATCTCTGGTACAAAAGAAAGAAGATCCGGGTGCGTTCACTATTCCTTGTACAATCGGCTTACTACATTTTGCAAAAGCATTATGTGATCTGGGGGAAAGCATAAATCTCACGCCCCTCTCGATTTACAAGAAGTTGGGTTTGGGTGATCCAAAGCCCACTGCGATGCGGCTACTGATGGCCGATCAAACAGTAAAAAGTCCTATAGGGATACTCCACGATGTGCTAGTAAAAGTGGAGTCGTTCATATTTCCGGCAGATTTTGTTCTTCTTGATTGTGAAGTCGATTTTGAAGTGTCCATTATTCTTGGGAGGCCATTCCTTGCTACGGGTAGAGCCTTAGTTGATATGGAAAAGGGGCAGATGAAATTTTGATTGAACAATGAAGAAGTGACCTTCAACATTTGTAGGTCCATGAGGCAGAGTGGTGAGATCCAATCAATATCTGCTATATCCTACAAAGTTGGTGAGTCATCTGAGACACAAATAGAAGAACGTCTAGGTGTATAAGCATTAGCAGCAGTGATAATGAATTTTGATAACGATTGCATTGAAGGGTATGAGTCATTAGTTGCGGCTCTTGATTGAGGTGATGTTCGGTTGAAACTGAAGAAATATGAGTTAGACATGAAGAATCGCAAGTCTCCACCCGCGAAACCATCTACAGAGGAGGCTCCAAAGTTAGAACTAAAAGCTCTCCCACCTCATCTCAGGTATGAATTCTTAGAAATGGTGACACTTTGCCGGTAATCATTGCATCAGATCTGAATGAACAACAAGTTGAGAGTTTGGTGAAAGTGCTAAAAAGATTCAAAAGAGTTATTGGGTGAACTATTGCGGACATTATTGGGATCCCTCCTGGTATTTGTTCTTATAAAATCCAACTCATGCCCGATCATAAGCTAAGTATTGAGCACCAGAGACGCTTAAATCCACCTATGCAAGAGGTCGTGAAGAAGGAAATCATTAAATGGTTGGATGCCGGAGTAATTTATTCGATCACCGATAGTAGTTGGGTATGCCATGTTCAGTGTGTACCTAAGAAAGGGGGAATGACTGTGGTCCCCAATGAGAAAAATAAACTTGTTCCGATGAGACCGGTTACTGGATGGAGGGTGTGTATGGATTACCGTAAATTAAATGCATGGACCGAAAAAGACCATTTTCCTATGCTTTTCATGGATCAGATGTTGGATAGACTTGCAGGAAAAGGGTGGTACTATTTTCTTGATGGATATTCGAGGTATAATCAGATTTCTATTGCACCAGAAGATCAAGAGAAAACCATCTTTACTTGTCCATATGGGACATTTGCGTTCAAGAGAATGTCGTTTGGGTTGTGCAATGCACCCGCCACATTTCAGAGATGTATGATGTTGATATTCTCCGACATGGTGGAAGATACTATTGAAGATTTTATGGATGATTCCTTTGTGGTTGGTGAATCATTTGAGCGGTGCTTGAACCATTTATCTTAGATCCTTAAGAGATGTGAAGACTGCAATTTAGTAGTAAATTGGGGAAAATGCCACTTCATGGTTAAAGAAGGTATTGTTTTGGGTCATCGCATTTTAGAAAAGGGCATAGAGGTTGATTGAGCTAAACTCGAGGTAATAGAGAGACTTCCACCACCTATCTCTGTAAAAGGTGTGAGAAGCTTTCTTGGGCATCCAGGTTTTTACCGGAGATTCATCAAAGATTTTTCAAAAATTGCACATCTGTTGTGCAAACTGCTGGACAAAGATTGTAAATTTTATTTTGATGAATCCTGTCTTAAAGCATTCGGCGAGCTAAAATAAAAATTGTTGTCTGCACCTATCATTATTTCTCCGGATTGGAACATTCCATTTGAGGTGATGTGCGATGCTAGTGGGGTTGCTCTTGGTGTGGTATTGGGACAAACAAGGAACAAAATCCTTCACCCCATTTACTATGCTAGTAAAGCCCTAAATGAAACCCATAAGATCTACACAGTGACTGAGCAAGAACTCCTTGCAGTAGTCTTTACTTTTGAAAAATTTTGCCCCTATTTGCTAGGTACTAGAGTTATAGTGCATACTGACCATTCAGCATTGAGATATTTGATGGCAAAGAAGGATGCGAAACCGAGGTCGATTCGTTGGGCATTACTGTTACAAGAATTTGACTTTGAAGTGAGGGATAGAAAAGGGACCGAAAATCAAGTTATCGATCACTTATCCCGTCTAGAAGATGAAGCTATGAGAGAGTTAGGGGATAAGACTGATATTGATGATACTTTCCCCGATGAGCATGTATTGGCTGCCTCACAAGACTTGATTCCATGGTTCGCACATTTCGCGAACTATCTGGCTAGTGATATTATTTAATCGGACTTGTCCTTTCATGAAAGAAAAAAATTCATGTACGATGTGAACAAGTTCTTTTGGGATGAACCATACTTATATAGGAGTTGTGTCGACGGGCTTATTCAGCGTTGTGTGCCAGAATGTGATATGTTGAGTGTTTTCGAGGCATGCCATTCCTCACCCGTTGGTGGACATCTTAGTGGTATCCGAACCACTCATAAGATATTACAATGTGGTTACTATTGATCAAATCTTCATCAAGATGCTCATGAGTTTGCTAAAGCATGTGATAGATGCCAAAGAGATGGCGGCATTTCAAGAAAGCAAGAGCTCCCTCTAAACCCAATTGTTGTGGTTGAGTTATTTGATGTTTGGGGTATTGAATTTATGGGTTCTTTCGTGAGTTCTCATGGAATGAAGTATATTTTAGTAGCGGTTGATTATGTATCTAAATGGGTGGAAGCTATCACCCTCGCAAACAATGAAGGAAAGAGTATCACTGCGTTCTTGAAGAAGAATATATTCTCTCGATTTGGTACCCCAAGGGCAATTATTAGTGATGGGGGATCCCACTTTTGCCACAAATTGTTCAAGGGATTATTGGAGAAATATGGGGTTCTCCATAATGTGGTCACTCCTTACCATCCTCAAACTAGTGGGCAAGTTGAGGTGTCAAATAGGGAGATCAAACAGATAATGTCAAGAACACTGAACGCTAGTAGAACGGATTGGTCAGAGAGACTTGATGATGCTCTTTGGGCCTACCGGACAGCGTATAAAACTCCCATAGTTATGTCCCCATGCCAACTTGTATATGGGAAAGCTTGTCATCTTCCGGTTGATTAGAGCACAAAGCCATGTAGGCTATGAAAGAAGTTGAAAATGGATTGGAACGAAGCTGCAGAACAACAGTTAACTGGGTTGACTGAACTCGATTAATTTCGCCTGTAAGCTTATGAAAGCTCATCCCTCTACAAAGAAAAGATGAAGAAGAACCATGACCTAAAAATTGAAAAACGAGAGTTTATGGTTGGGGATTTGGTGCTTTTATACAATTCTACGTTGCGTTTGTTTCCGGGCAAGCTCAAGTCCAAATGGACTGGCCCTTACTTGATTACTCAGCTATTCCCTCATGGAGCAGTTGAGTTAGAAACCAAGGAGGGTGTGCGGTTTAAGGTGAACGGACAATGAATAAATATTATTTCGGGTATGCTGAATTAGCGAATGAAGAGATCGAGGCGTACCATCTTGATGAAGTCTGAGTAATCAAGTGTCTTCAGTCGTACCGCGACGTTAAATCAGGAGCTGGTTGTAAGGCAACCCAATACTTATAGTTTTCGTTCTAGTAATGGTAGCATTTTCTACTAATGGGTTTTAAATTTGCAGGCACATCACCAGGAAATTCTGCAGAAAAATCATTCTGCAACAGTCACTAACGGATACATCGACGGACCGTCGTATAAATCCGTCGTTCTAGGTATGTCTTTCATTGACTTTCAAAATTAGGTCACATGCAACGGAACCCATGACGGACCGTGGCATCTGCAACGGACCGTCGTTAGGGTCTCGTTGCGTCATTGACCAACATACACAACCCGACCCGGCTGGGTATTTTAAAAATTGTCAACATTTATAAAACCCCACCCCTTCATTTTAACCATTTCCTTCCCTCTTTCTTTCATTTCCCTCCCTTTCAAACCTCCACCTTCCTACATCTCTTCTCTATTAACCGATCACTTCCCCAAATCCCCGAATTCCAAAAATCTCCTTTCTACTGGTCGGAGTCTGCTGCTGTGGTTCCGCTCTTGATCACCAAGTGCCTCATTTGCTTGTTTTTCTCCTCTTCTCAGGTATGTGTCTATGATATCTACCCATTTACATTGCATTTGTGTTTTAATTAGTATTAGTATATGCCTTTTTGGTGGGTCTTCATTCTTTGCTCCAATTTTGTCTGACCAAGGTTGAGAATCCTCGAATTGCCTTGTTAAAACTCGAGAAATAGGTGCTTTAGCATTGCTAGTTTGCTAGGTATTTGGGTTAGGAACATATAGGTTAACACTAAATATTCCATGTGAGTCACAGAAGATGAATATGGCATCCTCAATTCTGTCACTGAATGACAGAACGAGACCCCGATGACGAACCGTCGTACCCACGACGGACCGTCATAGGGTCTGTTCCAACACCCCCAACACCCCACTGTTCGTTTTCTCTAAGTGTCCACCAACGGACACATGCGACGGACCGTCATCCCTACGATGCTCCGTCCTGCACAACTGTTCTGGTTGTCAGAGACCCTATTCCTAAGGGTCTCCAATTTTCTCTAAGTGTCCACAAACGGACACA
Source organism: Solanum pennellii (assembly GCF_001406875.1). Taxonomy (NCBI): domain Eukaryota; kingdom Viridiplantae; phylum Streptophyta; class Magnoliopsida; order Solanales; family Solanaceae; genus Solanum; species Solanum pennellii. Next base: position 69,774,438 of record NC_028648.1, on the reverse strand, counting down.
TTTGACGGATTGTCATTCCCACGACGGTCCGTCCTACACAACCGTTCTGGTTGTTAGAGACCCTATTCCTAAGGGTCTCCAACTTTTTCTAAGTGTCCTCTGACGGACATCTAAGACGGACCATGATACCCACAACGGTCATCCTGCACAACCTGTCTGGTTGTCAGAGACACTACTCCCAAGGGTCTCCAACTTTTTCCAAGTGTCCTCTGACGGACATCTACGACGGACTGTCATATTCTCGACGGTCCGTCCTGCAAAACCGTCATGACGGTCAGAGACCCTTGTCCTAAGGGTCTCCATTTTTTTTCCAAGTGTCCTCTAACAGACATCTATGATGGAACGTCATACCCTCGACAGTCCATCCTGCACAAACCGTCATGACGGTCAGAGACCCCTCTCCTAAGGGTCTCCATACTTTTTCTAAGTGCCCCACGATGGACATCGACGACGGACCGTCATTATCACGATGGTCCATCCTGCTTATCCGTCATAACTGTCAGAGACTTTCCTTCAGGGGTCTCCACATAAACATAACTTTAAGTAAGACATGACGGACCCCATGACGGTCTGTCGTACTCACAACGAGCCGTCACCTGGTCCATCGTGTTTCACTGTTACTACAGAAATGTCATTACAACTTTGCTCTTATATTTATTTTATGCCGTTTTTGCTTGTCTTGTTTGCTCCTTCTAGTACTAATATTGATTCTTTACAGGTACTATCTCTAATGGCACCAAAACAAGATCGAGTTTACGCACGTGAGCGTTCAAAGTCTGTTGCCCCGTCCGCCCGACTGGTTATAGGCTCTGATGATGAGTATGATCCCGAGTACGTGCTCCCAGGCACTGCCACTCCATCACGAGCTGCACGTGCAACCAGAGCTACGCCCAAAAAGGTGGCGTCCGGCGTAGTCACTGCCTCCCAGTCTGATGAGGAGCGCACACTGACCGGCACACCTTCTAGGTCATCTACACATGAAGAAGGAGTGTGTGGCTCCTTAGGAGTTTCGTGGTCTGAGGAAGCCTCCGGGTCCGTAGAATTCCCTACACCCTCCACAGCTGCACATTCTGCCTCGTTTGATGAGGCTGACATTACCGACTGGTGCTCTCACCCCGGTTGCTGACCAGCCCAACCGGTGGTGTGTCGACGGGCAATACCAAGTGTATTCAAACACCAAGTTTCTAAATGATAAAGGCACCGTGACACGGACCCTTACACTGGAAAGGCGGGTACTTACGGGAAGTCTCCCTACCATGCCAGAGATCCACAATCTCTTCACCAGACACCGGCTAGAGTGGACAGCTCGTTCTTTAAGCCGCTATAGTGAGGAGTTGGTCCGAGAGTTTTACGCCTCTTACGTGACTTCTCTCCGATCACAGATAGATAGGCGGGCTGCCCCCGCCAAAAAGGCCCCACTTGAGCACATCTGAGTACGCGGCATACAGGTCGACATCTCCCTGCCCGCCATCCGTCGGTATCTGTACGGCGAGGATGTTGATGCGAATAGGACCCCTCTCACCGACGAGTTCGACTACCGGTGGCAAATTGTAAAAGATGGCCAATTCTTGCATGATCCATCGCTGAGAGAGACCACCAAGAGGTGGATGGCCCTACACTTGTCTATTGATGGAGAGATTGCCAACTGGGTAACGGAGCCGAAGGGAGCCATCAAGAAGGCTAACTTGATCTTCACGGCTAATTTCTTATGGATGATTGTCCGCCACTGCCTTTCCCCCACGGCTACTGATAATATAGTCACATGGGATCGCGCATTTCTGATGGCGGCGATGATAGCCGGGTTTGAGGTGGACTTCGCTTGGCTTCTACAGGCGGTCATGCACGAGAGGTATTTCAAGGTCACAACTACTTACCCATTTCCGTGCATGATATTTTCCTTATGCAGGTCCGCAGGTGTGCCCATCTGGCACATTGATCAGCTCAAGACTCCGTTGGGCACTGTTGATATCGGCCTCATCATGGATGAAGTCAATGAGTTGGATCCACGCAGAGGGACCCATCCAGAGTTGCCTCACTTGGTGAAAATCAGGATGATGCGGTAGCACATGCTCGAACGGCTACGCAGGCTGCTTCTGAAACCACTAACACTACCCCGGTAGAGTCTATCCCGGGTAGTAGCACTGCCCCTAGCTCCTCTCGCTCAGCCCCATTCCCCGCTCTGGTCCCGCTTTCTAGGGTCCAGAAACTAGAAGCTCAGATGGACACACTTCTGCATCACATCCAGCCTTGGATGCAGAGGTCTATTGCTGAGGCGAAGGAGCGCTTGGAGCGTAAAATGGTCCAGCACACAGAGCGGAAGATCGATGAGGTTCATCTGCGCTTGGATGCTTTTGAGTTGCGGGTGCTAGCCCGGCCAGCCCCTCTGGTGGACGTGTAGACTCTTCAGGCTACGGTTGAGAGTCTGCGAGTGGATATTGATATGATCCTAGAGGCTAGGGTGCCTGATTCTAAGGCCCTTTCTGCAGAGCCTGCTGAGGACACAGTGATCGCTGCCTTATTCGCCACTTCTGAGATTCCACCACCTCCCCCTCGAGAGCATGCCAAGAGGCGCAAGGGTCGAGAGGAGGATGAGGCTAGCGCACGAAATAAGGAGTGTCGTGATATGGAGGCTGCAAGGAGAGCCTCGCTTGCTGATGAGGAGGCGCGTCGGATCAGGGTTGTAGAGTCAGCTGCTGGGGCATCTAGCTGTAGAGATGTGGAGACCGCGGGAGGCACTACTGATAGTGTTGTTGCTGATGAGGACACTAATGAGGGTGTCCAGACTACAGAGGTAGTAGGTTCCGGGGAACCGGACCCACCAGTTTGCTGATCGTCGGCGCTTTGCGACCCAGGTTTGCTTCACCTACCACTCTCGTATATCAGTTTTTTATGCATTGGGAACAATTGCATATCTTTTTGTTGGGGGTGGGGCAAATGGAAAGTGAGTGCTAGGGTGAAGTCTGAGTAGCCCAATTCACGATCCTCTTTTGGGGTTTTTTTGCCTGTGTTCTTTTTCCCCAAGAGACTGATTATTTTTATTGTTGAACCGCCATGTCTATATCTTGTGTACATAGTATAACTCTAAATCATGATGGCTAAACAAAAATGATATCCTGATGTAATGAAAATGATGCATGACTAGGCATAGTAATTGATTAATGTGTGGCTCTAAGCATGACATAGAGATACACCACTGCATGACCCTAAGTCTAAAATTCGAACTAGGTGTCTAATAATCTGGTAGAGTAATGAGATGTCAAGTGAGTGTGAGGAAGATTTGAATAGTCCACTATTTGTACTGAGCTAGAACTTGCCTGGTTAGTCCTACTAAAAGTAAGCTGTAATAGACAATTAGGAAAGGATCATAGGCCCTTGTTCAATATAGCAAATTTTTAGCCTGAATAAAAAAAACGAATGAAGTTAATCCCTTTTTGATCCAATTGATTTGAGCTTAAACTAGACCTTTCTTTTTCACCCCAAGTGATCTTTTCTAGGAATAATGTGTTGGCCCTGGTCTCTCCTTGGACATGTGCACCTCAGCTTATGCCAAAAGCATAAGTTGAGGGTGGCTAATGGAGTAAAGAACCTTTTCATGGCCCTGACCCAACTTTGGGTATTGTGTACTTTGACTCATGGCAAAGCCATGATTTGAGGGTGGATATTATGAGAAATGCTCTAGAAAGTGGGGTTGAAAGAACAAAGAGAGAGAAAGAACAAAAGTAAAGTGACTCAAGAACCAGTTGAAAGAAAAGTGAAATTAAATATATATATATATATATATATATATATATAGTAAATACAAGCAAGAAAAGAAGAGAGTTACTTACACAAATGAAGAAAGAAGGGAAAATAGCAAGGTGAAAGAATATGAGAAATTGGGCGAAATAAAATGATAAAAAGTGGTATGTTTATCCGATATGTCAAGGAGGGAAAAAAGTCACTAAAATATACCTAAATATACCTTACCTGACCCTGAGCCAATGTTACAAGCTAAGAAAGTCCTATCGTGATCCTAAGAGTTGTATGGCGAACTTAAAGCAGTGAAAGTAAGGGCAAGCTTGTGGAAATATGTATGAATGAGTTGTGAATTTGTTCTGAGAGTGAGTGTTGAAAAGTAATCCTTATACTCAAACTGAAATCATTGTGTGAGAAATGAGGATGTTATTTTGAACTGAGGACACTAGTTGCATTACCGGAAATATTAGCACCTCTGTGAGAAATTGAAGAGGATAGGTGTTAGTGCATGGTGAGTCTGTGTCATGGTCTGATTCCACATAATTCAAGCCTAATAGTGATAAAATGCATAAATATGATGAGACTGATCGGGATTGATAGCCAAATTATTGCGAAAGCTAAAATATGGATACTATTGTACAAAGATTTTGTAGTGAGTCATAGTGCGTCGCTTGAGGACAAACAACGAATTTAAGTTGAGGGTGTTGATATACCGTGGTTTCACGGTATTTTTAATGCTTTTTCCTTAAGTTTAGTGTGTGTCCGAAATCCTTTTTGTATTGATTTTTATGTAAGTTTCTCTTTATTTGAGGAAATTTGTCCAAAGATGAACGCCGGATGTTTTTGAGCAAGAAATGCAGAAAAGTTACCACTATGGAGCTTATGACGGTACGTCGAGCTTGCGACGGTCCATAGGTGGCAACGTAGTGAAGCTGCTGAAGGAAGATGGGGAAGTCTGACGAAGTGTGGGATTACGGAAGTTCATGATGGACCGTCATAGCCACAACGGTCCGTCATGCTGGTTCGTCGCGATGATTAGAGAGTAGTCCCAGTACCCAATTTCCAAGAAGTTTAAGTGTTATGGAATGGAGACCCTCGACAGACCGTCGTGCTTGGAACGGTCCGTCATACCTGCCGTTGAGAGTAATGAAGAGAGTAGCAGAAGAATTTGTGAAGTATGGGAAGACGGAGGCCATGACGGCCCGTCGTGACCACGACGGTCCGTCACGAGGTCCGTCGACCCAATCGCGTTTTGACAGATTTTCAGTAATTAGAGTCCTTCTTTTATTAGGTTTTTATTTTTTTTAAATTGTTCGAAAAACCTCGTTTTTTGGGATTAGACTCTTTGGTTTTAGACTCTTTGTTATTAAACTCTTTGATATTAGACTTTTTGATTGTTACACTTTTTTGGGAACTGATTGATGGTGCGTTTGTTGATTAATCAAGTGAATTTCTAGAATTTATTATTTCTCATCAAAGTAAGTGCATGAATTCTTATATTAAATATATGAATATTGTGATTATGACTATGGGTAACTAAACTCCATAACTAGGGTTGTGGGAACCATGGGTAAATAATGAGGTAAAATCTAACCAAAATAACAATTCCATATTAGTGTCTTGCATGTATTGATAATTCTTTCGTTTAGAAGTCTTTTTAACGGATGGCCAACGTTAGAACTCGCCTTAATGTTACTTGCCGGACCAAGGAGGTAGATAATAGGAAAAGAATTATCAACATAGATTTAGTGTATACTATCTAATAGGCTAGTGTCGGTTGGTACGAGGTAATAACTTAGTTAAATATTGAATACAATGTTTAATATGAGCTAAAGGTAAGGGTTAGTATAGAAACACACGTAGCCGGACCAAGGTGCGGAGTGAAATTTTCTAGATGACGGACCAAGGATTTAGAAATACATAACTTATCACTTTGCATTCAAGATACTAGGAAAGAATTGTTATAGTTAGAATTATCAAGTTAGGAACCTGTCGGGAACACTTAAATCCTAGTTACTTTTATTAATTGATTAAACTCCAAGATTTGAATCTGTTAGTTAATTACTTTTATTTAGTTAGTTATTTTCATTCAGTTAGAAATAAACCCCCCCCCCTTTTATTGTCTTTTGTTTTCTAAGGAAATAATTGACCAAATAATAGTAATAATAGATTAAAGTTAAGTCTGAACTATTTTCCTCGTGGGAACAATCCCAACCTCATTAGTTGGGTTCTTTACTTGATACGACCGCTTTACTTCTTATTTGAGAAGTAAGTTTGAGCGTATCAGAAGTTAGCACGTCTGCTTTTTGATAATTTTTCCTCTCTCCTTATAATTTGTCAACAAAATTATTTTTACGTATTCTTCAATTCTTTCTTTCTTCCTTTTTTTTTCTCCATCTTTCAAATTTAGGAATTCTGATTTTCTTTCTTTCTCTCTAAGATATTTCCAATAAAGATTTTTTAAAAAGTTGAGATATTCTACATTCTTTATCTTGTAGTTGGATGCTATATTTTTCTTTACAAATTGTTGTATTTGTATTTTTTGCAACGTCTTCCTCCCAAGAAATTTCAATATCTCGTGATTTCTTGAATAGAGATTTTTTCAGTTTCTAATAAATAGTTAATTAATATATTTATGACAAGTTTTTAAAATACTGAATTTTGTTGATTGAATTTGATAATGAATATTTATTTTGTCTCAACAAATGTATCTAAGATGTTAATGAATACAAACGAACACATAATAATGTAAAATTATCTATATTTATTATGAATTTCGTTAATTGCATTCCAATATAGTAATGCAAGCAACTGTATACATATGTAAAATTATAAAGATACCAATGCAAATTGATGTATACCAATTTATAATGAATATGGACAAATGTATCCAATACAAATGTGTAGCTATGTAAATTTTAAAGATATTAATTCAAATAAATGTATATCAATTTATCATGAAATACGAACAAATGTATACAATAAAAACGTTAAATTGGAAAGATATTAATGCAAACAAATGTATATCAATTTATAAATGAACATATATATACAAATATATATGTAAAATTTGAAAGATATTACTGCAAATAAATATAAATGTATACTAATTTATTATGACCACGAACAAATTAATCCAATACAAATATATGGCAATCTATAATGTGAATATTGATTAATGAATACTAATTCAAACAAATGTATACAAATTAGTTAAGTAAATATGAATTGAGTTCATAGCGAAAATAATTGGCAGGTGATGAACTCATATGAATACCTATGAAAGAACAATAACCATAATCAAAATATTATTTGTTAATTTAAGAAAAAGATATAATTGTAAACTATATTTTGCTAGTTTTAAGTGGAAATGACTCGAGATAAAATAGAAATGGTAGTAATTTTCTTTTATAATTTTTAAAAATACAAAATAATATGAAAGAAGAGAGTTTTGAATAATCTTTTGCTAGTTTTAAGAAGAAAAATTTGGAAGTTAGAAGAAAGATAAAATTAATTTTCTTTTATTATTTAAAAATAAATATGTAATAATTTGAAAAGAGAGATGATTCTCCTTAAAATCTTTTGCTAGTTTTGAGTAATGGTTGAAAGTTAGAAGTGAGATGATATTAAAAATCTTTTATTATTTTTTTTAAAAAAATAAAAAATGTTGATAAGTTACTTTTAGGATAATATTTGCCAATTTTTTTAATCCCTTTATTGCTAATTAATATTGTTCTATATGTTGTCAAAAGTAAGTAGGGTAGCTTTCACATATATCCACTAAACATAGTTTGATTACTCTCCATTGCTATAGTTTGATAATAACAATTCGTCGCTACATGCTATAGAGAGGAGAGAGGCGAGCGAGACAGGAAGAGAGAGGCGAGAGGCGAGAGAGAGGGTGCAAAAGCTTTGGGCCTTGTTAATTTATAAACAATTTTGGTCCACTTCATAAACCCATCAAAAGACCAAAGCTTTGGGCCTTTTTCTTCAAAAGTCAGCAGCCCAATATAATTTTCTTTCTACCCACGTATAAGTATGGCTGGCAGCGGGTCCGAAACCAGCACAAAACCGCGATCCACCAGCCGGAACTGTACCGAAACCGGGATGGACTGGTACCAGTAGTTTCAGGATTTTTCCCTATTTCCGTCCCGGTTCGCCAGGAAACCGATACCGAACTGTACCGGACCGGACCAGATTCCAGGAATGGCCGGGTATAATTTTTTTTTTAAAAAAAGATTTATTAAAGTCAATTAAAAATTAAAAATTATTTTTTAAAAGTTAACAAATTATATTTTTCAAACTTTTAAAGTTAATTATTTATACTTTATAAACATCAAATTTAGAAAGTTTGTAAAACTTTAAATTTAAAATACGAAAAGTTTAAAGTTTGAAAGTGTGATAGTTTAAAGTTTGAACATAATTTATATTATATAAATTTAAAATTTTATATTTTTAGTTTAAAATTTCAAAGTTTAAAAGTTTGAAAATTTAAAATTCAAACTTTTAAAGTTTGAAAATTAAATTTTCAAACGTTATAACTTTGAAATTTAAATTTTGAAACTTTTAAATTATAAAAGTTTAAATTTCTTACTTTAAAACTATAAAAGTTTAAATTTCACAATAATAAAAATTAAATTTAATACAATAATAATAAAAAATAATTATGGCGAATAGTCTAGACTTTTATTAATATTAATTTGATAGTACAATTTGATCTAAAAAATATTAGTAGAGTATTAAAAGATCTAATCTACACAGCCACCTTCTAGGAAGGGTTCTGCCTTAATTAGATCTCAAATTATCATACTCATACTAATAGACAATTAAATATTTAAATTTAATAGTCGGTGCTACCATAGAGATCCTTTCTTAAATCATTTAACATTTCTATAGTAACATGAATAGGAATTGGCTGAATAGATAAATCCTCCATTGCTTCAATCATGTCGTCACTATAATCTTGCATTATTTCATCAACTTCACTTTTAATTTTTATCGGTAGTGGTTCACGATCCAAATTTCTTCTCTCGGTATTAATCCAATATGTAAATAATACCGATATCTCCAAGCTATCTGCTGCTAGTGAATGCCTATGCTCTCCAATTTGAAACCTTGCTGCACTAAAAAGGTCTTCTGAAGCTACTGAAGATGCTCGAATAGCTAATACATCTCGAGCCATCGGTTGAAGTTTTGAAAATCCTTTGCCGCAATTTCTCCATCATGCTAGAACATCTTCAGTAGGTTCTGTATTTTGATTAACATATGCATCAAAATCATTTCTATTATTGTGAGAAAGTTCAAGATAAGAATCTAAATAAAATCATAAATATTATCTTCATTAAGTCTACTCCTAGAACACTCAGGTTCTTGATTACTTGATAAATTTATATTAGAATTATATAAGTCATACAATTATCTAGTTTCAAATTTTATGCTATCTTTAACTTCTTGATAACTAGGAATTTCATCTTTTTCACTATCAATATCCAAGTTAAAATATATTTTATCAACCATCTTAGATGCACCTACATCTTTGTAATGAGAGTTTCACAAACAAGCGGTTAAATAAATTTGAGGAATAGAAATATAATATTTTTTAAATTTTTCAATCATTTTGTTAATAATTTCTTGAAATCTTGATTTATTTTTAAATTTATAATATTTAGAAGAAATTATACAAATATCAGGTAAAACAGTGCAAATTGATGGACAATAAAGTACATATACTCTTTTGGTAGTGTTGTAAAAAACGTTTAGGAAATCTATGAGTTCATGTATGTCATGCCAATCACTATCATATAGTCTATATGACATATCTGAATTATGAGCATTCCAAACCATTTGTAAGGGTTTTCTAAATTTATAAGTCACTACAAGTATTTCTTATAAAGAATTTCATCTAGTAGACACTGTTTTTGGAATTTTTCAAGGTGGAAGATTAGATTCAAAACAACGATTTTAAAAATCTCTACGCCTAGACTTAACTTGACATTTAAATATTAAATGACATGCATTTTCAACTTTCGTGCAACCGTTATCATTCATTTGTATAGCACCTCTAACAAACAAATTATATTTGTGTGTAGTACACCTAATATGATAATCATCACCATAAATAGGGCAAACAGTAGGTTTTAACAATTCAATAACAACTGTATTATTTGCAGCATTATCTAAGGTGATACTACTTATTTTATCACATATTTCATAGCTTTCTAAAATATCCAAAATTGTTTGAGATATATAACAATCGGTTTTTGCATCTGACAACACTTATAACCTAAAGTTCTTTTTTGCATAATCCAATTTTCATCAATCCAATGTGCAGTAACAATCAAATAGTCATTACCATTTATACTACGGCCCATATCAGAAGTAAATAGCTATTGTACAATTATTATAATAACATATACAACGAACATATTGAAAATGTTGTGCTTGATAATCAAATACAACCTTTTTAATTATATTTCTAGCAAAACCTTTAAATTGTGGATTATATACAATTTGAATATAATGTATAAATCCGTGATTTTCAGCAAAACTAAATGGCAAACCCATAAAGCAATCACTTTAGCTAGTTCTTCAAGATATTTTTCTCTACTATATGACCGTGGTAAACTGGAGCGAGAAACATTAGAAGGATTTAAATGGACTTGTACCATGTTAGAGCCGTCTACTCCTACATTTTCAGGAAGGGGTACCATTTTTTTTAGCATGGGCTACCGCTTTAGCATGCAAAAATTCATTTTTACAACACGACATTAAATGATTACTCAAATGTCTCATCCCACCTTGTTTTCTAAGTGTTTTATGATTTAATCTATGTTTACATGTATTAAAAATAACTTGTATCTTCATTTTGTGTCATAAATTGTCATACAACCGATTTTTTAGCACGTTCTACCTTAGGCCTAGGATGTACGGGGGGAACGGCGGCAGGACAATGAAAGGGAGTGGGACTAGTAGGTGGACTAGGAGCAAGACTAGAGTATTTGTAGTCGTAGGTGGCTCAGTTTCATCATCATCCTCATCAAAATTAGGCGTATCAATATAATCATCATTATCAATATTATCATCATCTTGAGGCATATCCTCATTAAAATTACCAAACCGTCTTTGTAAATGTTCATGATAAGGACCTAATCCAGAATTACTATCAATATTATAAATAGTATCATTAACATGTGTATAATCCTCGTATTCATTCTTACTATAATAGATTTTTTAGTTTTAGATCTAGAAGAACTACCGTTTTTTTTATTATCGGAGGATGTAAAGTTAAACATATTTTGAACACGCTCAATTGCACTTTTTTTATCTTTTCCTTTTTGAACAACATTTTTTACCGGAATTCATATTCAAATATTAAACCTGAGTAGATTATACATAATACAAAAAATGTAATGCAAATAAATAATTAATAATAAAAATAAATAAATAATTATTGCAATATAAATGAGATGTAAATTATAAGTTGGAACGAATGTACGGAACGTCTACTTAAAAAGTAGACGTTTATGACCATCGAAAGCCAAAAGTGGAAAGTTGAAAGTTGAATTTTGAAGCTCCAAATCTAATCTCCAATGACCAAAATCACAATTTCAATAATTTTAAGAGATTAGAAAGTAGAGAAGTAGAGAGTTGAGAGTTGAGAGTAGAGAGAATAGAAGATGATTTTGTGAATGTGTGATTTAAAAGAATGAAAGTTTAGGGGTATTTATAGGTAAAAAAAGGGTTAAAGTCTAATTTTTAAAACTTTGAGGTATTAAAAAAGTTTGGGGGGGAGGGGGTATAATTGGCTGCAAAAAGGGGCAAAGAGCCATTTGGTGGGGAGGGCACTAGCCCTTACTCAACGACTCTCAACGGTAAAGAATTAAAAAAAATTAATTGGATCGGACCAAACCGGAACCGGAACCAGGACAAACCGGTAGAACCCGATTTCCATCTCATTACTTATCTTTGAACCGGGACTAACCGGAACGGGACCGGAACAGTAACGGACCGGGACGGACATGACCGGATTTCGGGACCTACCGATTCTGCTGCCACCCATACTTATAAGTCAACAAAGTTCCAGCCCATCCCAATACAACATACAATGCAGAAACAATTCCAAACAACATCACAAAGCCCGACCTGACTCTCGCTCGTCTTCTTTACACGAGAACAGGGAAGAACGCTATGAAACCCAGAAAGCGCGACCCACCCCTGTACTTGTTTGCCCAGAAATTTCGGAAAAACGGTGCCAACAGTACCATCCCATCGCCATCGCCGTTTCCTTTTTCCCGATTTTTAGAACTTCCCATTTCCTTTAGGTTACCTCGAAAAAGAGCATTTCAAGTTTGAATTCCGCCTGTTTCCCCCAATTTCCATCTATATATTCATCTTTTTAATTCATTGTTTGAAAAGAGAGGAAGAAGGGGGAGACTTCTACCATAGAAGAGAGTTAGAGAGAAAAAGATAGAGAAAAAAGTGAGGAAAACATAGTGGTATAGGTTCATAAGATGAATTTTGATTTCTACAGTCGCTAAGTTAGAAATTTTGAATCTCGAGCTCTTATCTTAATCTCTTTGTTCTCCGTCTCATCGGAGTTCTTTTCACGTTGTGGTGAAGTAGCTCGCCTCAACTCGTTGTCCCTAGCTGCTGTTCCAAGAGAGGTAATTTTGCCTCCTATTACATTCTGCTTTCGATATGGTGTGTTGTGTATTGGATACTTGATATGGAGTTTGTTATTGAGAACGTTTGTTTCCCTTGCTTTTAAGTCTTAGCTTTAGTATTAGTTTCCTGTGCATTTTTTGATCAGGAAGCATGATTCTAGCATCAATGAAGTCACCTTAGTATTATATGTTGGTTTCTATATTCATTAGCTCGATTTTATATCTACAAAGCTAGCTAATTTGCTACTTGGTGTTGCTCGTATGTTTTAGCATTGATTTTCCTTACTTTGTTCTCATTAGTAAATGTCTCATCTTGTTAGTCTTATTTTTCAAACTCATAAAAATGATTAGGAGGTCATGGCATTTGCTTCAACAATTATCTAAGTAGTATCATTATTATTATTTCTGCATATTTTTTCCAGTGAGCTTATGACTATGTATTTGTTTCACTTGATTGTGTTTCTTTTCTTGACTTGTCCAACTTAAGTGACCTTGTCCTCTTCTCTGTTTTGGACATGTCTGGTTGCACCATTGCAGCCCTATGTTGTTCATAATTTGTTATCTTTTCTCTTTATTTTACACTAGTTAAGTCATTATGCTGCTACTGATTCGAATTTAAGATAGATTATGTAGCCTTCCTATCTTTGCTTAAATCTAAGTGAGTAATCTTGCAGACGTGCAAATTCTCTGCTCAACACCTTCTTCCTCGTCCATAAATGATTGAATTAGAATGTGACACCCACAACTGTCCCTTTCAATTATTTCATTTGTTTGGATGTTATTTGTTTGGTCTCATTTTACTTTTATTTCAACCTTTGTCATTACTAGCTTGGAAGCAAAGTTTTATGGTTTAAATGAATGTATTTTGAAAGTTATCATTTTATTGTCGTTTTGATCTAGTCTTACTATTTATCCTTATCTTTTTTCATCTCTTTTGCATGAAATCACCAATACAAGTCCATTTTGGACTTCCTCCATGCATATCGTCGAGTTGGACTATTTTTGAGTCAGCCAAATCTTGTTTGAGTTGCAGGAAAGTTAAATTACAGGTACCGGAATGTCGAAAAGGAGTTGTATACCTGTTGTATACAGAAGAATATGTTGATATACAAGCCCAAAATGCAAAAACACAGGGAGGAGGCAAAACACCGTTATTTGGAAGCAAGATATACATGAAAAGAGCCAATATACATGCTGATATACACTGATACGGCTAATGTATACAAAAACGTAAATAGGGTAAAAGCCCAAAAATGTGCAGCGAAATTGGCCAAGAAGGGGCCCAATTTCGCTTACCTTTTGATTATTCTTTTTTTTTTTAAAAAAAAAAATCTAGCTCTTTATTTGATTTGTAAATTAAATTAATTAAATTTTTCAAAAGATGAGCTATATTCTTTATGTTAGTTTATTTTAATTTAACAAAACTGTTTATATCAACTCTTGTACTTCATTTGAAAATCTTTACTCAAAACTTTTTAATTTATTCTTCAATTAATTTAACATAGTTTTCATAACTGTTTTTATCAACTCTTGTACTTCATTTGAAAATCTTTACTCAAAACTTTTTAATTTATTCTTCAATTAATTTAACATAGTTTTCATACTTTAATTAACTAAATTGGTCCAAATTATTACTTTTAAAAATGAGTAAAATAAACTCTAATCAACCTGATTTCTTAAAAGATTCTAATCCCTTGCAACTTAAATATTTCAATTTACATCCTCTTTTCTTAATAATTAAAAAATGATTCTTTGTTTGATTATTTTCTAAAAGATAATCAAAATATATTTTAACCAAGTCTTAGGATAACCTTTGTTAGCGCGCTTCAAATGCCTTAAAAACCTTATTGAAGCGTAAATAAGAACTTCTTATACATTTTCTCTAAATTTTAAAGACTTAATCAGTTAGACTCTTTTTAAATTAAGTTTTCTTAAATCCTTTAAAAATTAAGTGACTATTCTTTTCTAACTATTTTTGTCAAATTGTTTTATATTTAGAACATTTCAAAAAGTAATTTTTCTAAAGATAGTAAAATTAAGGCATAACAGTCCCCAATTTTTTCCTCATTGGCATTTCTATAACGACGGAACCTGATTGTTACACTTTACATGTTTATGATTCTACAAAACCTAGGGTTTCTATGATTTCATGGGCTGTTACTGAAATTCAGTTATTCTTTATGATTAGTCTTTAGTTATATGTTTTACTTATAATTCCATGATTTAATTATATTTTCATGAATCCACAATACATAAGTATTTACATGACTCAAAATTATTTTGTATAATATGAATGTTTCAAATTTTCAGGTTTCACAATTTTAAATAGTTTCAGATAAAGTGTCTTTAAGATATTATAAGTAATTATCATTTTTAAATCATGATTCATGAGCTACATAAGTATCAATAGAAACAGACTATTAAAGTCAATAACATGTCTTTTATTGGGAGTCTTATTTAGCACCAAGCAGAGTTAGGGTAAAGCTCATAGTCAACAGTCAAACACATGTTGGATTCTTTAGTAAATATCCCTATGCTCCATAACTATGTGTCAACTAAGGATTTAAAGGGGTCTCCCAGTTGAGTCTGTCTTTTTAATCTTTGTAGACATTAGCTTAGTGGTTTCATTAACTCAGATCAACCTTTATACCTTTGAAATGTATATTAGGCCCTTTTGATGGGATTATACATCAAAGTCCATGTGGTAGATTACATTGTTATATGTTGGTTTTAGTATCTCCAATAGTCAGTCTAGAAGTATCATTGCATGACCAAATATTCAGTTATTTCAATACAACATTTATCATACTTCATATTAATTACTTAGTCATGTATATCAAACAATATCTCTCAGACTGAATACATTCAAAGTACTAACCACATACCTTTTGCTATATTGTTTTTATCCATCTCACGCTTAGTAAGATGCTGGTCAGAAGTAGCAAAGTTGGTGAGTCCTCATCCTTTAAGAACGACTTTTATCTTAAATTTAGTATTATGCTTTTAATTTCATATATTTAGAGTTACATCGGGGTTTTCCTTGCAACTCATTATAGTAATCTTTCAGACAATAATTTAGATTCAACTTATGTTTTGTAGATATTGGCATATTCTATTTTAATTGACTTCTCCACTTTTAGCTTCGACATTAGTATTTTAGTTATCTTCAATTGTTGTTATGTTAATATTATTGTCATGCTAGACCTAAGATTAGCTTGAGGTCACTTGTATCTCTAAGAAACGTATCATGACTTGTGTTTAGTCTCCTTTCATGACAAACTTGGTATCAAAGCATCAGATTGAAGTGTCTTAGGGTGTCCGTAAGCCGCGTTAAGTAGAGTCATGTTCATGGTTGTGAAGCGCGTCACATCTATGAATAGGAGGCTATGAAACTTTTAAGGAACTATTTTACTTTTCATACTCTTAGTCGTGAGATAGAATGAAACTCTATATTATTGCCTTCTAGATCATGATCTCACGTTTATGGCATCATTCCTCCTAGAAGAGACTACGTCGAAAAGAACATGAATGAAGATCAACAAGCACCTTCAGCTTGAGCAAAGCCTTTGGTTGAACATGTATTTCGTGCTAAGTTGGCTGGTTTTCAAGTTCTATCGCAATCTATGACTGCTCAAGATAACCCATAAGTTATATTCGTGTTAATTCAAATGCAAATAGAAAATCAACTAGAGTATCGGATTTCACTCGAATGACCCTTTAAAGTTTTATTAATCTAAGGTAGATAAGGATTCGCAAGAATTTATTGAGGGTATCAAGAAGATTATTGAGATCATAGGTGTCACTCTAGTTGAAAGTGTAGAGCAAGCCGCTTATCACTTGAAGGTCGTGGCTCATATTTCGTATAAGCAATGGAAACAAGATAGGGTTGTTGATGAAGCTTCAGTGGACTGGGAAAATATTAAGGCTACTTTTCTTGACATGTTCTTACCACTTGAGTTAAGAGTAGCCAAATTCCATGAATTTATTAACTTAAAGTAGGGAAATATGGCAGTTAAGAAGTACACTTTTTAAGTTTACTCAAATTTCAATACATGCTCCAACTATGGTGGCTGAATCTAGTATGAGTAAGTTCATCTCCGGTGTTTTTGAGATAGTGATGAATGAGTGCAGAAAACAATTTTGATTAAGAAGATGGACATCACCCGCTTGATGACTCATGCCCAATAAATTTAGCAAGAGGAGGTTAAGGAGAGTGCTATGGATAGCAAGAGGGAGAGGACATACAATGTGTACTACTCTCAACAGAAATTAGGAAAAAATAGTCTCTCTCAACTTTGTCAGAACTATTAAAGCCCAACCCCATCCCTTGCTAGTTCTTTAGTACATAAGTGTAGATCAGAGAACAAAGATAGGGCACTAGTCTCTAAGTCACACGACAGTCAGTAGTGGTCACACTTCTCCGGTATTTCATAAATGTGTGAAAAACCACCTGGGAGAGTGTATGGCCAGTAATGGTGGATGTGTTGGACGTGGTAAGACATGTACAAATTAAGAGATTTCCTGTCAACCTCAAATAAGGGAAGATGTGTTTGACAATAGACCCAACCTAACTCCTCAACAACTCTATTAGGTTTCCTGCTCCATTAGAGTACCTCATCTAATGCTCCTCCATGACTATTGTATGTCGCAACCATGTCATTTCCATTCTCCTTAGTAAGGCTTCATAATATCCATTGGAGACCAGCGGTGCACGTAGAATCTCATTCATAGTTTGCACCCCCATAGGGATATCCTTTTCTCGGTGTCAAAAGGTGGGGTTGGGTCATCCCAAACGTTGAGTAAAAGGGTGTAGGACCCGTTTTCACGGTTTAGGCTGCTCCCATTTCGCTCTCCTTCACCCATCCTAAGCGTGTGGTGGGGGAGCTCAACTAGTGGTACCCAAAAAAGCTCTTCTAGCCGAGTGTGGAGAGTACTTTCCTTCTCCGCCACACCTTGCATAGCAATGGACATCTCAAAATAAGGATTCGTGCACCTATAATCAAGGTACCTATCCTTACTATCCTTGTCTGTAAACCTCACAAATGGATATTCTTGCTTGGATGTCAGCCATTAAATTCGAGGGTAGCACAAAATATCAATATGTGTATTGGAACTCTTAACTTGCATAGAAAAAGCCTTTCGGAGAAAAAATCTCACCCTTGGCCTAACTAGTAGGTTGTTGCATGTAGTCTCCTGCTATATAAACACATATTCCTATTACAAAACTCCCTCTATAGTGGCCTTTTATCATTTTAGAACTAAAAGGGGTTTACCTAAAAACGATGATTCCAATCAAATAACTTCAGATTAGTGTTCTTAAAGTATCCTACTACAATTATATGCAAAAAAATGGGGGCATTACAACTTCTAAATATTGCCCTAATCTAAGTTATTAACCAAGAACAACCCTTCAACTTTCCTCCCATTTTAAAAATACTCTGCCCATATACCCCGATTCTTACACCCAGAATGTTCTTGGAGTGTCTTAAATATAAGGGACGCATCCATGCTTTAACAAATTCACCAAATCAGAACCTCATTTTCAAAATTCAAAAAGATCAAAACCCAAATCTATTCTACTCAGCCAAATTCTAGCATGCAAAATCATTATAAACTGAAGTAATGGAAGTAAAGAAAACGATTATTACCTTAGCATTAACGTTGAATGGAGTGATTGAGAGTGAAAAAGTGATTTCTTGGAGTAAATAGGAGAGAATGGGCGATAAACCCATTCAGCTTCCCCCTTATTCTGATTTCTAAGTCTTGTCATGTTGCTATGGAGGGAATAACGGTGGGCAGAAATTTTTGTTGTTGTTTTGGTTGGGTAAATTCTCTAACCTAGTTTATTGCAAAGCTCTGGTGTACTTGGATACTCAGAGGATGTAGTTTTCTATGGTTCACACACTACTGAGAAACCACCGAAAAATGACGTCCAAAAGGGACAAACTGTATTTGAATAGAAAAAGATAATTAAAATCACAAATAATATGGTACAAGTACCTCCCTAGACTATGACCGAAATTTCACAGACACAACTTAACTAAACTAGGGTCCTATTACCCCCCTCCACCGCACCCCCACCCC
Organism: Solanum pennellii; assembly: GCF_001406875.1. NCBI lineage: Eukaryota > Viridiplantae > Streptophyta > Magnoliopsida > Solanales > Solanaceae > Solanum > Solanum pennellii. The sequence continues at coordinate 69,755,956 of NC_028648.1, read as the reverse complement.
AACTCATTTTCTTTTTGTAATTTTGTAAACCTTTTGACTTACGTGTAGGGTAAATAACTTATAAGTAAATTAATATTTGAATGATTTAAGTAACAAATGGTACTCACTACGCCATTAGAGTTTTGCAATAATTTTTCTCCCTTCTTCTTGCTTTTCCGGTAACTAAATTTCTTGTTCTTTAAACAATAAATGAAATGATGGGGCTACAACATAACTATAGAGATCTAATGAATCGAATGATGACATGACTAAACAACACGCCAGTGATTCACAAGTTTTTAAAGGACGACTTTAATATGGTTGCTTATCCATAGGAAAGGGATGAAGAATCTTAATTACATGTTTTACCTGCAAACTACATTACTAGAGAGGACTTCAAGATTAAATATGTGTAAGTAAACATGTAGTGTCTTTCCTCCGCTCTAAATCATTAATAAAGTTTTGAGGAATGTCCAAAGGATAAGATCATAACATAGTTAGTCCATTATTATCACACCTGAAAAGCATTTTATTTCATAAAATTTCAAGATACTTTTATCGAACAACGGATGTGTATTTTTAATCTAATCATAATTCTTTTTTGTCTCCAGACTTTTTAGCAAATCGAGTCTCTAGTACTTCCCTTTGTTTCTTCTCGGAAAGAATCAAAGTTCTAGTCGTAGGGTACTCCTTTTATGGGGTGGCAGAATTATTATGTTTATAATTCTGTAACTAAAGATTTGAAACGTAGCCCTCCCCATCAGCATTACTACTGCTATAACTTAAAACATTGACTTTTTCAGACAAAATACCAAGGAAAGGATTGGAAACTCCAACCACAAAACAGTACAAAGATTAAAAAATATACGGTTAAAATTAAAAATTTTCATCCATGTTTGATAAAAGTGTCGTGAAAGTTTATAGAATGAAGTACTTTTCTGGTATGCGAATAATGGACTAACTATCTAGTGATTTCATTCTTTAGCCACTGCTTGAAAGTCTATTTATGACATAGAGGGGAGAAAATACACTATTTTATTGGTGGACACGTCTTTGATCTTCGTTCCCTCTCTTATAATGTAGTAACCATCTAATATAGGTAATTAAAACTCGTCATTCTACTCTTGCTGATAAGCAATAGTCTTAATGTCGTCCTCCATAAACTTGTAAATCTCACTACCCTGTTGCTCAATCATGCCATCATGCATTTCATTGAGCTATCAATTATATGGGACTTAACATTTTTTTAATGTTTTTTAATACAAAAGTAATTGAGTTGCTGGAAAAACAAGAAGAAGGGGAGAAAATGGATGCAAAATCGTAACGGCGAAGACAAGCATGCATGATCCAAATCATTCCATTACTACTTTGCCTACATTTTACTTACCTTCAAAAAGAGAAAATCTTGCAAAAATTTAGTCTTTATAATGAACCTACTGACAAGAAAAAAGAAGAAGATCACCCCTTAAATCTTATTTACGGACATTTGATTTTTTATGTTATTGAGTAGTTCTTAACACGAGAGGACAAAGTCTTACATAGACAACAATGCTTATCAATACCCAAAGGAATCAAGTCGATGTTATCCCTATTACTAACAAACTCATGACAGAGGCTCCCTTTTTCTCGTTAATCATAACTACAGTCGGTTCAACAACTTCAAACTTTTCCATCTCTTTTGGGAGAAACCTGCTACTCCGAGTGATAATTTTCATGAAATGAGGTAGATTACTCAATTGTGTTTCTTGAAAGATTCCCTTTGAGGCGGTTTTAATATCTTGTGATGTCTCTCATTTGAATATCATGTTTTTTGATAGAGGCAGTATTGGCGTTGATCATCTCAGACATGGTGCAAATTTTTGCATATGTCCTCTCTTAGTTTTGTAAAGCATTCTCAAGTATCATTCACCATTGTTGTGAGTTAGATATCTTCCCTCTAGGAGATACGTACAGATTTTCACTTTTATTTGCGACGTTATTGTTACTTACGCATTAATCTTGACTGTAATTACTTCAGTTTTGATACCCGGTCCTTTGGTTATTTTAACCTTGCGGTTGTGGTATCCATTGACTATGATAGTTCTGACCTTTGCAGCTCTAGCATTGTTATTTGTTCTGAGCATTGTTCACATAATTAGCTTCCTCAAATTGCATCGGATTAGCCTCTTAACTTTGCATTATCTGCTAGGCACAATTTACCAGTGATAACTTGCACCTGGCCACTTTAACTCATTTTAGATTATTTTTTCACAAATCTGTTGGTCAATAGTTCTATGTTTGTGGCCATATTAGAGATCAGTTGACCTGCTTCTTTTTTTATTTGACAATTGCAGAGGTTACTTAGAGGGAACCACTTATTAAAAATGTTGAATGCCTTGAATCGAACCCGTTACAAACGGAAAGGACGGGGGTCTGTATTTTGGCCCAAGCCTGTTAGGGCATAGCTTAGCACTATATATAGACGCTATGGCAAACCCTATTCTTTAATTCTGTTCTTGCCTCTCCATAATAAAACTGCTCTCCCTCTTCCCCGTGGACGTAGCCAATTTATTGGTGAACCACGTAAATATGTTGTCTTGTTTTTCGCGTTTATATTTTCTCGTATTATCTCAAATTCCGCATAACAAATTGGTATCAGAGCCTCTCGGTTAATCGGTGTTCTTGGAGAATTCGAGATGTCTGCTTTGAACGTGAAAATCGACAAATTCACAGGGAGGAACAGTTTCAGTTTATGGCAGATCAAGATGCGGGCTTTGTTGAAACAGCAAGGTTTCTGGGCACCGTTGTCGAAAGAAAAGAACGCCGTCGTTACTCCTGAGATGGCGATTCTGGAGGAAAAGGCGCATTCGACGATCATGCTGTGTCTCGCGGATGACGTCATCACGGAAGTCTCGGATGAAGAGACTGCTGCTGGTCTGTGGTTGAAGCTGGAGAGTTTGTACATGACAAAATCTCTAACCAACAAGCTGCTTCTGAAACAACGTCTATTCGGTTTACGAATGGCTGAAGGTACACAACTCAGGGAACATTTAGAGCAATTGAATACTTTGT
>NC_028648.1:69684653-69748513 GCF_001406875.1 Solanum pennellii | reverse complement strand
TAGCTTAGCACTATATATAGACGCTATGGCAAACCCTATTCTGTAATTCTGTTCTTGCCTCTCCATAATAAAACTGCTCTCCCTCTTCCCCGTGGACGTAGCCAATTTATTGGTGAACCACGTAAATCTGTTGTCTTGTTTTTCGCGTTTATATTTTCTCGTATTATCTCAAATTCCGCATAACAAAAAACATATTGACGAACTCCACCCATGTAATAATAGATTTTATTGACAAGTTGTGGAGCCAAGTACGTGCTGCTATAGTGAAGTATTTGAATGCCTTCAGTCTATAGAGTCATTAGCGATATTATGCATTGTGCATCTTGTGCTCGCCATGCTGCTTCTTATGCCATGATTAATCTGGTTCATATCTAAAACAATCAAACATGTGATGATAAACTTGGCATGCTTAAGAAGCACCTTCAAATGATGTAATGCGATCATATGCAAATATAATAACCAAAACAAGGTCGGGGCTGAATCACACTAGGAAAAAGAAGAAAACAGACTATTACTGGGACAAATATCAAATTAAGGGTCAATTTCCATTCCATAAAGATTGAAGAGATTTTGAATTATTATAGCTCAAATAGCAGTAGTTAGATAAATAATATCAAATGTGTTGTGTTGTCTGTTTCTTTTCATGGAAATACAAATATTCGATTTCTCCATATGCAATCAGTCCCCGCACTATCACCTAATATTTCCTATGAGTTGAATGATTTGTCTTCTTATGATGTTTCCACAACTATATGAGTTATTTAAACAAGACTAACTGATTATGTCAAGTAACTCTATTATCACTAATGAGAATTTATCAAACGAGGGTGAATGGGTTTGAGTTCATTATAAAACTTCTTCTACCAAACTCTCTTAAACTTTTCCAAACATAACTAACATATTAGGGTGTACATTAATTTTTTCAACCACCAGCAAATTAATTACGAACGAGAAGAAGTTTTACATAGTACTACACTAATATCATGTAACATAAAAAACGTACCTTATCAAATTTACAACTATATTGAATTTAACAAAATATTTGGATACTGATATGTAAATGAAACAACAAGAAAAAGAATTTTATATAATTCATAAACATACTTTAAATACAAGGAGAGTCCTTATAGGATTCTCTCCTTTGCTATATCTTGTACTTATTATCTAGCCATAAATAGCCTACTGGCTCAACCTTGTTCCTATATTCTTTGGGTGAACCTGGTTCTCATTAAATATAACACCTCGAATTTTTTAAGCAAAGAATCAAACCATTATTTTTTGTGAGTAATATTTATCGCGGAATTTAAATTTTATTGGGTGTCAATATCACTATATGTAACACCTCCAGTTCAAAAAAGAACTGAAGAGAAATTCATTCAAGTCACTTGTAAGTTCTTTTAAGTTTTGGGTCGATTGCAAATGACCATAAATTTTAGCACATAATGAGTTAGGTGGCCTATGAGATATCAAATTGAATATATTTGAGTCCTCTTTCCAAAGCCACCGAGTTTGCTAAAATCCAAGATTGGATAAGGGATATATGACAGTTTAAGTGTGGCCTCTCTAGATAGGGCCTTTTCACCCGAACTAAGGAGGGGTAGTTTAGTCTTTTTCTTACTATTTATTTAGTCTAAGCGTAAATTACACCCAATTTAGGGTCCAAACTGATTAGAATCAGTTTTGTTCATCTCCAAAACACTGAGGGCTTTAGAGAGGAGCTTCAAGAGAAGAAAAGGTTCAAGGTTCCAAACGTTTATCCAAGCCGAGAACCTAGTTCTTTGAGGTATGTAAGTTTTTATAGTGATGATTTAGTTCACCCTCACGCCAGTCATAAAATTCTATATCAAATTCTTCCATGAAATTTTTTATGAGTTTTTCTTGAAGTTTCGTTCTTCAATCTATATAATTTGAATTTGATGAGTTCTTTAGGCGATGCTTTGATTTTGAGGGATGTTTATCGAGGATATTTGAGTATGTTTTCATTTACTTGTGCTGATATAATAATCTAAGAGAATTTAGAAGAAATCAATCGATTCTAGGTGAATTAGGGCCAAAAATCGAGAAGAAAAAATTCTTAGGACATTTTGGAGAAGGGGTGGCGCGCCGCGCCATGGATACGCTAGGAGGGCTGGCGCCCCACGCCTGCAGTGCACCAGAAATGGGTTGCAATTGATGTGGGGCTGGCACCCTCTTCCAAAATTGCGAGGTTGCATGCCCCCGTTCATTTCTGTCGTTCGTCTTAGTTATTTTAAAATGTATCTTCGCTCTCTTTCTTATTTTAACTATCCGAACTACATCTAATCAATGAAAAATCCTATATACCCAAATCAAAACTCTTGAATTCACTTTCCAAATTCAAGGTAGAATTAAGAGTAAAGTTCGAGGGAGTCCTTTGAGTCAAGTTGAGATTTCTTTCGAAATAACCTATAGTTTTGAACTAAGCCTTTGAGGAAGTAAATATGAGAATGAGAAGAGTTGTACTCATGATTTCTATATTTTCATTGAGTCCTTGAGTTGAGTCATTCATGTCAATAATTCCACATGAACTCTATGAATGGAGTGTTCTTGAGAGGATGAGTACCTTTGAATTCTAAGTTCTTGAGTATTGAGTTCCTAACCCTTTTTGAAACTATATTTCATAATTATGGGATTATTGTATGTTGTACATGGAGGTCCTTGAGTTGAGTCGATCATGCCTATAATTCTTCATGAACCCTATGAGTCGAACATTCTTGAGATGAGTAGTATCATTGAGTCCTTGAGTTCTAGAGTTATTGAGTTCTGAGTATTGAGTCCTATATATGGTTATTGAAACCCTTTAATTGAGTCGTTCAAATCCATAATTCGGTATGAACCCTATTTTGAGAAGTCTTTTAAAATTATTTATAATATGTTTAAAGACTTGAGTAAATGAATATGAATATGAATATGAGGAGAGCCGAGTTTCATTTTTCAAAATGAATATAAGGGAACTAAGTATTCCCTAGAGTAAATGTCTTTCATTTCCTTATTCAATTCTATATCGTATCACTCCCTATGGGATCGATCCCAATTCTTCGTTGGGTTTATACTAGATTGCGATCGCCTACACTTAGAATTGGATGAAGTGTAGTTCAACGTTATCACAACTCAAAATATGATACATCAACATCCAAAAATTTTGAAATTTTTTCACCATTATATAGGGGTGTACAAAACTGAATAGAAATAGAAGCAAACCAAAAAGAACCCGACTAGTGGTTCGATTTGACTTGGTTTGGTATTGAAAAAAAACCCCGACTATATTTGGGTTGGTTTGGTTTCAACTAAAAAAATTCAACCCGAGAACAAACCTACCCGACATTTTATATATATATATATATAAAAAAAAAATCTTAAAATTTTATTTCATACATAAAATTATTTACTTTGATATAATTTCAAAATATTTCTTATACTTTTTCATAGTTTTATCTTTTAATATATTTATTTTATGTTTGAAAGTTAGAATTCTTAATGATTCAATAAAGATTTTAGTCCATACATGTTTATAAGTATAATATATTTTTAATCAAAATCAAATTAATACTAATGCAAAAAGGAAATCAATTCAACACTCAGAATGACAATACTATTAATTATTTGATCTTTAGTTTTGCATTGGTTTAGAAAATTAATATACATAATCTAACTTTACTTTCTTTTAATATTAGTCATGTAACTAATACTTCTTAAATTATGATTAATTTCATTATGACATATTAATTTGCAATATTTGTTTTACACAATTATTTTTTTGTTGGATATTTTATCGTGATTAATGATATCATAAAAACCAGAAAACAGATGAGGAGAAGAAAAAAATGGTAGCAGAGTCCGTGACAAGAATGTCATGTGCTGCATGTTGGAGTGTAGGCGTCCATTATCAGTCAGGGACCCTTCTTCAGCAAGAACAGCAACTAAGATATATGAAGAAAGCAATCAACTGAATATAAGATCTGCACAAGCGTTTTACGTGGAAACCTCCTTTCTTAAGGGAGTAAAACCACGACCTGCCACAAAGAACTTTTCAAACTGTTTTCACTTATCTTCTCAAAGAAAAATTAAAAACCAATTTACATCTACATATAGATATTAACCTCCTAATCTCTAAACTAAGTAATACAATGATTACTTAACCGAGCCTAAGAAGATACAACACTGTCCACAACACTAATCCTCAACAATTAATGTTGACTTTAATAGTAAGACACAAAGTTACTCCTAACTATGTTCTTACAAAGATTCACACCAGTTTTGAAAAGTTTCTAACACAAGTGAAACAAACCCTACAATATAAGCACAAATAAAAACAATCAAGAACAATAGTAGGTATGGAAAACACTCTTTTAGTTGATTAGGTCCTTGCTGTAAGTGGTGTTGTGCTTGAGTTCTTCCTTACATATGGTTTTGTCTTTTTAAGCATGTGAATTTTGTTTGACAAATCTTGAGTTTGGAGGAGAGACTATATAAAATCAACATAACTCCTTTGGACCGCCCATTGGCTGAGAGCATGCTCTTCAAGAAGGGACCAGGTCCCTTGCAGACTTTTATTCGTAAGTTCTTGAGAAAACGTGTTTGCTCTCTCTCTCTCTTTTTGAATGAATGAATTTATTTGTTGTTTATCATGTTGACTAAGTCAACTATAAAGAGTTATTGACCCTTGGACAAACAACTTCGTCCATTATGATTGGTGTAGTACATTGATTCCTCACCAACCTTTAACACGACAGAATTACAGTTGTACGTCATTATTGATCTGGACGAGAAAACTGACGTAGGCACCAGGTCCCTTCATTTGTGAGACACTGAAACAGACAGTATCGTCCGCACTTCTTGTTGGTGCAATACACTGCTCTTTTCACCTATCACTTGACAATGCTTTACACCTTTTCACCTATCACTATTCCTCCATTTCAGAGGATCATTAAAACACCTAGAATATAACATTTTCCCCCTTTTTTATGATGACACACAAATATTCATCACACAAGTTTCTTCATTCACTTCATTTCAACAGTCCCAGTAACAAAGATTTGATTCCTTGTTAGATCTATAAGTTTGTTTAATCATCAAAACTTAACATTAGATCCGAAATAACATTTTCTCCCTTTTCGATGATAACAGACTTATTCACCAGTTTCCCAATCAACAAGAACTCTTCAGGTAACTAGAGTTTCATCATCCCTGAAGTTTTTCAAATCATCAAAACATCAAAATAGCATTTCCCCCCTTTTTGATGATGACAAACTTGTTTAACTTCTTCCCCCAGTATAACCATGTATCTTCAAGTAGCTAACATTTATTTCCCCCAACGATATGACCATGTTCTCTTCAAGTAACTAGGATTTATTCCCCTTATTGTCATGACCATGTCCTCTTCAAGTAACTAGCATTTATTCCCCCGATAGGCATGACAATGTCTTCTTCAAAGTACGTAATATCGTTGATCTCATACCTTAACAATTTTCCCCCTTGTGACATCATAAAAAGGGGTCAAAGCAGCAAACCAAGTTGATAGAAATGCAGTTCAGGAAAATTCATGGACACTTGGGCAACACTAAGCATGGGTAAAATGCCTAAAGTATTAAAACAAGTCAGTAGAAACAATGCATTTGTCATTCAAAAACAAAAGATCAGCAATCCAAGCATTGCACATATTATTATGAATGACAAGCAGAACAATGCCTACTTAGTTTCTATATTAATAAAAGGAATGGGGACTGATTTAGAAGGTTAAGAAGAGAGGGAATGACTTCGAGGAACAGGATTGAAAGAATAGAATTAGTAGAGCATATCCCTTAGCATGGTATTTTCATAATCTTCTCTTTAAGTTCAGCATGCTTTGCTGCCCAGGCTACATATAAAACCTTCAATGCTGCTAGTTTTTTTAAACCTAGTGTCACGCCCCGAGCCTACACCCTGAACGTGACCGACACTCAATGACCATTGTTGGAGTTGAGTGACCCTTGGCCTAGCTTACTTAAACTCATTGGAAGACATAACTCAATAAAATAAAATAGTCTCATAATATAACATAAAGTAAGTGACTTGGCCAAAATGACATCTAAGTCACATAGGAAAATATCTGCAATACAAATATAAGATACTTAATACTAACTGCCTCTCTATTTATGAAGATTGTATAATACTATGATGGATGTTGGGAAAGACTCAACAACATCCTATAAAAAAGTCTGAAAACAAATAAATGTATCTTCCAGAATGCAAAGAGGCTCACCACTGACTCCGAGTGCTCAATTTGATCAATGATGCGCTGTATGATGTTGATCCTGATTACCTGTGTCTGCATCATGATACGATGAAGGTCAAGCATCAGTACATTGAATGTACAAGTATGTGAGTTGGAATGCTAACAACAACTTAAGCTTGAAAAAAGAGTAAGAAGGAACACTTACCTTGGCTCTGCTCAACTCATGAATAACTTAACTTAATAAGGCAATAAGACATATGCAATACATAAAAACTTCTACAACAATGAAGAAACTTAGTTCGTTAAGGAAATACAATACTAAACTCAACTCTACTTATGTATGAAGTAATATAGTTTCTATGGGAGACTCTCTAACCGACAACCACTACTATGAGCCTACGTGGTGATACAACGTCTTGCCCACGCTGTCAGAATTGTCCTATACTTTGTCGTTGCATAGATCTACTTAACTTAGTGGATCCACTAGCTTAACTTACGTGATCTTCTAAAAGTATGACCCGTTAATACCCATGATGGCTACGTAGTTTTGATGGAGACTTGAGTTAATATGAACTCTCATCCCCACATGAGTGGTCAATACTACTCCTAAAAATATAATTTAGCTCATACTTTTAAAGCAACTTCTTTCTTCAGTTTGATATATCTACTCAATGCTTAGCCCAAAGGCTCCTTTGGAATCAGTGTTCCCTTTTCTTGCTCAAATATGAAAACATTTATAACTTCTCTGGGAATACTTAGTTCCCTAATAACTTTTTGAGAAGTGAATTCAAATCCTTACTCTTAGCTTGGAACTTGAGTCTTAAATAAACTGTTAGGGAATACTTAGTTCCCTTATATTTCTTTGAAGGAAGGTCTTCAACTCTTTACTCTTTACTTAAATTGAATCTTGAGTCTTAAAGTAAAATTAAAATGTTTTTCAAGACCCTTCAGAACTCTTAAGAACATTACCTTATCTTGCTTCTTAACTTCTAGACTGGACTTTTAACTTCTTTGACTTTAATCTTAACTTTCCTTCAATTGGATTATAGATTCAAGGTTCATGATCTCATGTTTATTGATGATTTCATGATGTTTAGATATACCTTAGAGTGCTAGAATCAACTTAAAAATATGGGTACATCGCATAGGAACTAGTACGAAAAACTGGGGTATGAATGGGTGGGGTCAACTGGTATCCTTGGCACTATTAGAGGCGTGGGGCGCCAGGCCCCAACTTGAGAGCCAAGTTGGGGCTCTCTGTCTGGCGTGGCGCCCCAATGATCTATGGACAAAGATTGTCCTGGGGGCTATGGGAGGTATGGCGCCCCAAGGCCCTACGGACAGACGTTCTCGACTTTTCTCCTCTATTTTCATCTCTAAACCCTCTAAACTTCCATGGTTCTTTACCAAACTCTTAGTATCACTAGTAACCTCAATAGCCAATAGATTTGACTCGAAAAACTATCCGAAAACATGAATCAAATCAACACTAGGCATGCCACAACTCAACAAACAAGATTTCAACAATGTTCTTCAAAAACTTTTATAATTCAACCAACTGAAAATCGCTGAATCTAAACAAGTTTGTGTGTGGGTGAACTAACCTAAGTCATTGATAAGTAGGTGATCATACCAATTCCCGTTGAAATCAATCACGCAAGCCCTCAACATATCTTCTAAGGTCTTGATAGTATGCTCCGCTTTTCAATCTATTTGAGGATGAAAAGCAGTGTTCACCTTTGAACACAAACCTTTATCGAAAGTTTTCCAAAACTGTACAATAAATTGTGAACCTCTATCGGAATTATCAAAACTAGGACTTCATAAAGTCCCACCACTTCCTGAATATATAACATTTCATAATTTTCTGCTGAATGAGTGGCCTTTACCAGCAAAAAGTGGGCTGATTTTGTCATTCTATCAACAATCACCCAAATTGAATTATGTTGCCTGCAAGACCATGACAATCTTCTAATGAAGTCCATTAAAACTTAAATATATTCTAAGTCAACTTGGTTAAAGGAGATGAGATAGATGAAAACCCCTCAAAGAGTCTTCTATAGTAGTCAACCAAACCCAAGAAACTCCTTATATCAGTTGGAGACGTAGGTATAGGCCAACTCTGAGTTGCTTCTATCTTTTAGTTATTAACTCTAATCCTATCATCGGAAACTATGTGGCCCATGAATGCCACAGACTTAAGCAAAAACTCATACTTGGAGAACTTGACATATAACGTTTTCTCTTTTAAAGTATGAAGGACTATCATGCTGTGAATATCATGGTCTTCTTCATTACTTGAATAAATTAGTATGTCATCAATAAATACGATAACAAACATATCTAAATAAGGCTTGAAGTCTCTATTCGTAAGATCCATGAATGCAGATGGTGCATTAGTTAAATCAAACAACATGACAAAAAAACTCATAATGCCTATATCTAGTTCTGAAAGATGTGTTTGGAATGTCACATTCCCTAACTTTCAACTTATGGTAGCCAAATCTGAGGTATATTTTTGAAAACAGGTGGCACCCTGAAGTTGATCAAATAGATAATCTATCCTTGGGAGAGGATGCTTATTCTCGATGGTAAACTTATTTAATTGATGGTAGTCTATACATATCCTAGGGGAACTATCTTCTTTCTTACAAACAATACCGGGCGTCCTAAGGTGAGACACTTGGTCGAATGAAACCCTTATCTGAGATACCTTTCAACTATTCTTTCAACTCTTTCAACTATGCTGGTGCCATTCTATATGACGGAATAGAGATAGGATCAGTATATAGAATGATGTCTATGTCGAAGTCTACTCCTCTCTCATGAGTGACTCCGGTTAGATCATCAGGAAAGACTTTTGGAAACTCTTTTACTATAGGAACTTCCTAAAGGGAAGGTACCTCAGCACTAAACTCATAACTTGGACTAAGTGATAGATACAACCCTTTGAAACTAAGTACCTCGCCTTAAGGTACGAAATGAAATTACCCTTAGGCACTGCTAAACTACAACTCCACTTTATAACTGGCTCATTAGGAACCTGAAACTTGACGACTCGAGTTCTAAAATCTATTGATGCATAACAGGTCTGAAGCCAGTCTATACGTAGAATGTCATCAAAATTTACCATGTCCAGCTCCACTAGGTCAGCCATGGTATTCTTGTGATTCATGGATGCATGACAATCACGATACTCTTTCCTATAGAATAGACCCCCCAACATGTGCAGCAACACAGAAGGGTTCACGAAGTTTCTCAGAAAGAATTTCAAACATATTTGCAACATAAAAAGTTACAAAAGACAAATTTTCTCCTGGGTTTAGCAAAACATAAACATCAAAAGTGAAGACTTTAATCATACCAGCAACAACATCTATAGAGTTCTCTTGTTCTTTGCGGCTAGTGATGTTCAGATGTGGTTTTCCCCTCCATGAGTACCAGAAGTGGATCCTCTAGTTGTAACCCTTTCTGGTGGAGCATTAGATGAAGATTTGGCTCTGTTGCCCGAATTTCCACTACCTTGCCAGTTCTTAGGGCACTCCCTCAAGTAGTGACCCTCTTGACCACACTTAAAGAAACCTGTCTAGGCATCACGACATTTACCCTGGTGGATTCCACCACAGTAGCACATGTAAGAGCTCAACTACCTCCCTGTTCCACACTTTCTTGATAATGTGCTGGTCTACATCTGAAGTTCTACTAATTTGTCCATGATGCTCACCATGGTTTCTGGGTGCACGCGCACTAGCAGATGATGGTGCATTCCCTTTTTGTTTATGAAATTGTGGCTGAATCGAACCATCTTTCTACTGCCCAAACTCATTTTTAGTCCTAGATTTCTTGCTTCTCTACTCTTCTCTGTCCCTCAGCTTCTTCTCTTTGACCTTCAGCACATAATCCATCAACCTCAATATGTCCATGTCACCTATCAGCATGGCAACCCTGCCCTCTTTGCTTTATGCACAACCCAAGCTAGCGACAAACAAGCTCATTCTGCTCCTCATTTCCTAAATAATTTCAAGAGCATAGCGGGACAACTAGGTGAATGCACACTCGAAGAGTCCTATTTTAGTTTAAGGAAGTCTCCTACCTTAGCCGTTTTCAATTCTTGGGGAAAGAAACTCCCAAGAAAGCTTCTTCAATTCAAGCCCAACTTGGATGTGGTGCATCCTCATCTTTGACCTCCTTTCACTAATCGAACCAAGTCCTAGCTATATTTTTCAATTGATATGCAGCTAGATCAACTCTTTCAGCCTCAATGATATGCATCACTTCAAAAACATTCTTCAGTTCCTCAACAAAAATCTTTGGATCCTTAGTAGTGCTCGAACCAGTAAAACTGGGAGGATTTTTAACCTTAAGAATTCATGAATCCTTGAAGTGTAAGTATCTTCTTTCCTAGATCCCCCTTGTTGTCCAACTTGATTTGTTACCACTTGGCTTAACATCTTGATGGCCTCAAGGAAGTCCGCGTTGGCAGCTTCCCCATGAGGTTGGACTTCATGTGCATTGTGCAACTCTTATTACTCTACATTCCTCCTAGCTAGATGACCTCTTGTTGTTCTTTGTGGAGGCATAACTCTCTAAAACACACGCAAGCACGAATATAATAGAGAAACTTTTACGGATAAACTTTAACGCCTGAAAAGGAGTATGAAAGAAATGAGGAACTCCTAAATGTTGCATACTCCTAATTATAGATGTGGAGCACTTCACACCAATAACTAGGACTCTACAGACACAGCTTCATAGACGCCTTAGGACTCTTGAACTCTGTTCTCTAATACCAAGTTTGGCACGCCCCGTTCCTGCACCCTCGATGTGGTCGACACTCAATGACCATTATTGGCCTTGAGCGGACCCTTGACATGTCTTAATTAAACTCAACAGAAGACTTAACTCAATAAAAGAAAACAATCTCATAATATAACTTAAAGTAGGTAACTTGGCGAAAATTGCAGTTAAGTCTCCTAGAAAATATTTGCATTATAAAGATAAGAGACTCAATACTAATTGCTTGACTGTCTATGAAGTCTCTGTAATACTAAGATGGATGTTGGGATAGATCCCACAACATACTACAATTAAAGGCTGAAAAACGAATAAATATATCCTCCAGAATGCAAAGAGGCTCACCACTGACTTTGAGTGCTCAGTTGGATCAATGAGGCGCTGGATGATGTTGATCCTGGTTACATGCGTATACATCATGATATGATACAATCCAACTGGCATAAGTACATTGAATGTACGAGTATGTGAGTTGTAATGTAAACAATAACTTAAGCATTAAAAAGAGTAAGAAGGAACACTGACCTTGGCTCTGTTCAACTCATGAATAACTTGATTTAATATAAGGCAATAAGACACATGTTATATATAAAAGCTTGTTAAACAATAAAGACACTTAGTTCGTTAAAAAATTGCAATAAAAACATAACTTTACTTATATATGAAGTACTATGAGCCTAAGTGGTGATACAACACATTGCCCACGCTACCAAAACTGTGTTATACTTTGTCGTCGTATAAAACTTGTTAACTTAGTGGATCCACTATCTTAACTTAAGTGACCATCTAAAAAGTATGATCCGTTAATAACCATGAAGGAAATCATGGAGACTTGAATTAATATGAACTCTCTTCCCCAGATCGGTGCTCAATACTAATCCCAAAAAAATACTTTAGCTCATGCTTTTAAAGCAACTTCTTTCTTAAGTTTGAGATAATTACTCAATGCTTAGCCCAAAGGCTCCTCTGAAATCGGTGCTCCTTTTTCTTGCTACAATGTGAGAATATTTATAACTTCTTTGGGAATACTTAGTTCCCTAATAACTTTTTGAGAAGTGAACTCAAATTCTTACTCTTTGTTTAGCTTGAAACTTGAGTCATAAATCAACTTTTAGGGAATACTTAGTTCCCTTATATTTCTTTGAAGGAAAGACTCTAACTCTTTACTTTTTAATTAACTTGAAACTTGAGTCTTCAAAAAAATTAAAACATTGTTAAAGACCTTTAGGAACGCTTAAGAGCTTTACCTTAGCTTGTTCTTAACTTCTACACTTGACTATTAACTTCTTTGACTTAATCTTAACTTTCCTGAAATTGGATTATGGATTCAAGGTTCATCTCATGTTTATGGATGATTTCATGATGTTAAGATGTACCTTAGAGTGTTGGAATCAACTAAGAAAATTGGTACATCACGTAGGAACTAGTACGAAAAAATGGGGAATGAATGGGGTGAATTGGCATCCTTGGCATGATAAAATGGGGAATGAATGGGTTGAACTGGCATCCTTGGCGCTGTGAGAGGCGTAGAGAGCCACGCCCCAAACTTCATAGACCAAGTTGGGGTGCTGTGGATGGTGCGGCACCCCAAGGCCCTACGGACAGGCATTCTCGACTTTTCTTTTATGTTTCTCATCTCTAAACCCTCTAAACTTCAATGATTCTTTCCCACACACTTAAGATCATTATTACCCTCAATGCCCAATAGATTTGACTCAAAAAACAACCCGGAAACACGAATTAAATCAACACTAGGCATGAGACAACTCAACCAAAATGAATTCAACAATATTCTTCAGGAACTTCACTTTTTATCATTCAAGCAATTCAAAATCACTTGATTTAAACAAGTTGGTGTGTGGGTGAACTAACTCAACATGAAAATATCTCAAATACCTTAATAGGGATCACCCCTGACGAAATCCACTCGCAAACCTTGTCGTTCTTGGCGAATTCTTGACTTTCTCCCTTTCCTTCTTCTTTTCTCTCTTCTTCAATCCCTAAGCGTGTTATTGATTTTCCAAAACTGAAGTAAACTTAGCTTTTACCCCAATAAACCCCTAAAACTAAATAGAAAATTATTTGTTGAAAAGACAAGTTTTCCCTTCCTTAAATCCGGATTTAGACTCTCCTTACTTTAACAACCTAACTTTCGACAGACATATATCCCTCATACTATATCAAAATTGTGCAAACTCGGTGGCGTTTGAAAGATATGTCCAAGGTATTTCCAACCATATAAAGAAATACCTCTAATTCAATCTCTATCTAGGAGTTATGGCCATTTGAAAATGACCAAAACTCACTTTCTTAACGTAGGTAATTTTTCAGGTCTTTTCTTTTCTTTCCAAAAAGAATATTATTATTTTGTTAGCTTATTCCTAGATATTTCAAATTGTGATATGTTACACCTAGTCACGTTGACAAGGTTGTTTAAAAAGTTGGACCTTAAGGCAAACCATTTCGGTATCCCTATTAGAAATAACAACTATCATAGCTTCCAATGCAAGCCTGAGTTTCTCATGAAAGAAATATTAGTAGAACACACTAATCAAGGATTCCAAGATGAATATATCAACAATTGAGGAACCAGAAGAATATTTAATTTCATTTTTCATTTTTCATTTTTTTCAAATCAAACACCTTCCTATTCAGAATACTTTGAGTTCTCAGAATATCAACTTCTCCCTTTTTGAACATCATCTTTTCCAATTATTTCAGCCATATATTTAAGATCTTCAAGCTGCTGCTTGATTTACAAGAGTTGAGCACATCAAGTTGCACTTGCCACATTCTCTACCTTAGTTGTTGAAAGAGAAACTGAATCTTGTCTTTTAGTTCCTCGTGAATGAGAGATCAGCCTTTAACATAAGTCACTCTTGAAGTACTCTTTCCATCAAATCGATACCAAGCATAATATAACATCACATGTTCCTGCAAATCAAAAACTCTCTTGATGGACAGAATAGAACCAAGTTCCCATGTCTTCTTTAAATGTCTCATGATTTTATCAGCAACCTTCAAAAGTGATTCCTTTTGTACAGGAACGGAACCTGTAAATCAAACTCATCCGTATCCAGCTTCAAGTTAGTGCCCATGGGAGTATGAGTTGTCTAGGCATTCATAACATGAGACATTTTCAGCAACTTCTGTGAACGGGTACCAGGTCCCTGTCTTGATCACACATCAATTGCCTTGAACACTGTAATATATTCTTCCCTGAACTTAAGTTCCTATGAGAGTATACAACCGGTCCCTGATTAGGGCTTTAGCGAAGATGTCAATCACTTGATATTCCACTTGGCAAAACTCCATGATGTCATTACCCCTTCCTAACATTGTCTTGATTTCAAGTATGTTAAGCCATTTGAGCAGCTTATAAATGACATCCGAGGGTACCTTTTGAGTTTTTCTTGATCTACAGCTCCACGAAGACATTTAATTCTTCAATTATGCTCGCTTCAAAACTCATTATTCATGTGTGCGATAAACTCTTCACACACCACCCACAGATTTCCTCAAAAATGACATCATCAACAAGTACTTGAATGATTAGTAATTCCTTTCCTTGCCATTTCAAAAAAGGAGTTTTTTCAATTTTTCCTCTATTGAAGGCATTGTTGGAGAGGAATTTGGACAACCTATCAGCTTGTTAGGGATCGAGTATCATACTTTGCTTCTTGCAAACTGAGCTTGATCAACTTTTTCATCTCACCTTCAGGATTCACATTATCAGTTTGAACTGCATCATCTTTGTTCAGCACTGTCTATAGGACTAGGTCTACCATCAAGATCATCATCTGCATCGTCTTCCTTGAAATTGTTGCACTAATGAAAAGGATGTTCTTCAGCAAGCTTAATGTTTATATCATCTCTCTGACTCTGAAACATCTCTTCCATCTCGGGATCTATATTATTTTGCAACTTACTTCTCAATTCTTCAAGACTCATCAAAATCACATAAAAATATTTTTGAATGCACATATTTTTATACACTAGATAAGCCTTGCTGGGAAGAGTATACCACAAATACTTCTTAAACATCATTGAGATTAAACTTCTCGATATAATCATTTTGGTCACGAACCATGTAACATTCATCACTTCAGCCCAAAGTTCCTTCAAAGATTAAAAATCTACATTTTTTTACCTTAAGGATGGTCTGATCTGCTTCTCCTTAACACCATTGTCACGATATTTTTCATCTTCAAATATCATTTTGTGCAGACTAGGATCAGGTCCCAGACATAGGTTTTGTGCAGCAAAGCAACACTCACATGAGCACATTCTTGTGTCATACCTCTACATTCTCACCTCGAGCACTAAGGCAAGTGAGACTATACTAGGAGCAGTTTTCAGATTAGCAATATATGTGTTCTCTCATTCTTTTCTATCAAGATCATCACTAGAGAGAGCAAGTTTGTGACAACATTTTTTCTGAAATGATTACAACTTTATTTCACTCATGACGAATCTCTGAAACACTTAAAGATTGTACTTCAACCATTGACATGGTACACATCCTAAATAGTGTGTTCCATAGATTTCCCAAACATTTCTTCCCCCACAAAAAATTATACCCTTTCTTGCCATCACCAAATGAGACAACTCCATCTTGAAGTTCCTCGAAAGAAAGAAACCTCTATAATTTTCACATTCATGTGCTTTGAGCATCTGCTTATTCATAAACCACACTGACTTGTGCTCCCTCATATCACTTGCATAGAAAATAACCTGTTAGCCTTGAAACCAATTTCAGACAAAGTTCCCAGTGAGCAGATAACGGAGTGATAAGAAAATCTTTTGTCTAGTGATACAGACTAGGTTTGTTCAACTTAGGACCATAAGCAGGACCATGTCCCTTCTTTTTCTAGTTCCTCTGTTGACCAGGTCCCTTCTTCTTCCTATTCCTTTGTTTAGAATAGTTTGAGAGGTTATCTTGGGTCCTTTTCCAAGTAGGAAAGTCCTTCAAATGACCATCATGACCACAATGAAAGAACAACAAATTTTCAGACAGTGACACCTATTTGCTATGGAGATTGTAAGGATGACTTTGGCTTAAATTTCCTAACCCCTTCCCATCATTTTGACCCAAGATGGTAAGATTGCGAAGCAATTTTGAAGAGGTGGTCCATTTGAGAGATTTTTTCAGTACTTCTTTGACACCGACCAGGTCCCCCTCTAACTGATTATTTCTCTCCAAGGCCATAGCAAGTTTTATTTCAACAGTATTCAAACTAGTTTCTAGATTGATTTGCAAGCTTCTAGACTATCCCTTTCCTCAGCCACATTTCTCACTCAACATCTTTAATTTTTATGTAAGTTCTATATTTTCATCTTCTAGTACTATCAATTTTTCTTCCACATAAGACATTTGGTCAACCAAATCTACATTTTCTTCATGAAGAGCATAGGATATTGTTCATCAGATTTTCAATTGTTAACTCAATGATAGAGTCAGTCAAAACAGTGGCTAGACTTCACAACTTCTTGACACAATAAACATTCAAGTTTTGTTGAAGATCAAAAAGTGTTACCTCTTCTTCAGCTTCTCAATCATCAGATTTTGCCATAAAAACCTCATTAGAGTGCTTAGAGTCATTTGAATCCCTCAAGGAATCATCCCATGTAGTCATGTCCCTTTTCCTTGCTTGAAAAATGGCTTATTTCCTACTTATCTTGGGACTGAGTTGGTCCCTCTCTTTGTATTCTGCTTCCTTGTGGTAATTTTCATGTATAGGACAGTCTCTCGTAGAGTGACCAAGTTGATCACGCTTGTAGAGCTTGTAACACTATCATGAGTTTCTTTCTTCATGGAACCTCCACGTTCACTCACAAGTTTATCAAATCTTTGAGTGAGATAGACCATGGTCTCATCTGTTTCAAAGTTTTCACTTTACGACACCTTGGAAGCTAGTAATTCATCCTTTTCAGCATCCCTCTTCTGATCAGCATCCCCAATAAGATATGCCCTTATGTCTTCACCTTTAACAATGAGACCCTTCCCTTTTCTTTGCATCTCATGAGCTTGAAGATGCTCTAACAAAGGAGACATATTTATATCTTTAAGTTCCCTTGAAATATTGTTGGTCGCAAAATCATTTGTCCAAGATCTTAGAGAAATTTCCATAATCTTGGAGACTTCCCTGCACACGGGGACTGGTTCTTCAAGAAAATGAGTTCATTTGTAATGGTGAAGAATCTTGTGCGCATTTTATGAAGTGGTTCACCTTCTTTTATGGTAACACTTTCAAACTGAATAGTAAATATCACGACCAGGGAGCACCCCCTAGAAGTAACATGGCATACATGACCTCTCGGAGGTCTTACAGAAGCCCATAGTCATCATTCATTGCATAGACATAGAAATTAAGCGGAAAATTTAAAACTTTTCATAGCACATTATATGCTAGAAAATCACTTCATATATACAAAATATCATAATTACATAGTTTAGAATCTAAGACTCTTTTGTCATCTTAGGATCAACATCAATAGATTAGAATAGGGACACGACCCTTAACAACATAAAATAATATCTAAGCTATTACATATACTTTAAATAGGATCTTGACATAGAAAGTCCTTGAAATCATAAGGATCCCTTTCTTTGAGCTAGGGAGATCTATCCTAGCTCTTCACTAAGGAGACATCCTCTAGCTATCACCACCTACACTTTGTGTTAAGAGATTAAGAAGAATGGTATTAATACAAGAATGCACTAAGCATGACAATCATGCAAAAAGATGCATTTAAAGAGGACATTTAGTTAGAAACCATGCATCGTATATTTTAGTAAAACTTCATAAACATTAACACAATAAACATCATATAGTTCACACACTTTATATAGATATGTACAATAGCAATAACATCACATAAATCCATATATCACCTTTAAGGCATATTAATCATTTTCATAACACTCTCTTTCTTTTACCTTAACTCTTTACCCCAAAGTAACCCTTAAGTAATACTTGTGCAATGCATGAATAGTGTCCCATTCCACCATCCACACTCAAGCATCACCTTAATATCACCAAGGTGAACATTCATACAACCTTCATTAACTCAGACATACACATTCATAAAAGCATAACCTTTCTCAGAACATATACTTTACATATAACCCGACATAATTCATACACCTCATATAAGACTCATCACATGATAATATTGACCCATTTAGTCTTTATACTCATGTCAAGACAACATGCAAGTGAATACTACAAATATCATCATAATAAGGCAATAGTCAACAAATGCATATTTGGACTTCATTTCATTAACACATCATGAGACCTTACTCATAATCCCAATCTAAGCCTACTAGTGCAATGTAAATTTGAAGCCCCATAACCTCACACATACTAAGTAAACCCACAAAGAGACCACAAGCACTTATCATTTACATTATATATAAACATGACAAGTTTAGTCAGCTACATGCATATCAAGTAAGACCTTCATCATATAGTCAATAAGACTAACATCATACATATCATTACACAAATAGGTAAATACTTCAATGTCATGCATAATATACATATACATATACATAAACAAATAGAACTCCCTCCTATAACTACCCTCAAGAGCTACTTGTGCAATGCATAGGTAAAGTCCCATACCCTTACCTACACTAAGAAACTTCCCTTAGGTTAATCCTAGTTAAGGTTCATCATCTTACTTCCATTGTCCATTTTACTTAAGGAAAACTCTAGCCTCAACCGACATTAAGACCATGTGAGCTAAACATAGAATCCGGTGTTATGGAACCCCACACCGAAAGGAGGTGCTCTACTTACCAAGGTAGAACATTAACATCATACTAGCATATTAGGTGGATCCACTTGGTAGGTCCTATATGGGCAACATAGTTGAGAAACTAGGAGATGTATAATTGAAAATTTCTTCATTCCAATTGGCATTGTAGTATCCATCTTTTGAGAAACCATAGGGTGAACATGCCTTCCGGGAAGGGGCACCTCTCATTGTCAAGTTCACTTAGTGATAAGCTTAGTTCCTTTTTTGAAAAGTTTTTATTAACATTACTTCATAAAAATAGAATTTAGGATATTTAACCTCTCATATGCATATCTCATAGGTTAACTATGAGAATGTCCTTTCGTCAACGCCTAAATTATGTGAGAATATCCTTTCACATAGACATAGCATATTCCTAGCATAGCTAGTTTAGAGTACAATTGAGAAATACCTTCAAAACACCCTACTTTTCTAGATTATCATAAAATACTTCATTCATTCATTCATATGTGTGTATGTGTACATATATGAGGAAACCTTTCATATAAACACATTTAGACACTACATGATCATACTTAATTATTCATAAAATTTACTTCATAACATAACATTAAGATGCATCAGGGATCACTTCCAATCCATCACAATCATGCATTTAGAATCATATCATATATATCATGTTCATATCTTAGTCATGCATTCATACTTATATACATAAATAATCACCCTAGGAAATATCCTATCAAGGTACACATGTGCAATGTATAGGTTATAAGGATCCCAAAATGAATTAGGTCCATCTAGAGCTTAACATGTGTGTCATGAGCTTATAAGTTACTAAAATGAATAAATATAGTTTTAAGAGTCAGTATATAGAGTTTGGAGGTGAAACGTCTAAGAACGTCCAAGACGTTTGAATGTTTAGTGTTGAGAATGTGCTTGTGTGCATTAGTATGTTTCATGAGGTTTTATGTGGTATTTGGGTCTCAAATTAGTAGGGAAGGTTCCTAACATCTATAAGAACATAATTGGGGTGGAAACGTCTAGGCACGACTCCCCAATAACCACCCAAAGGGTCCTTGACGAGGACCCAAAAGTAGGAAGCATACTGCCTTGGCAATGTTATTTCGACGACTTGCCATTGATTCTCCGTAGTGCAGGCTACGCCCCGTCGATAGGGGGCGTCAATCCACACTTAGAAGTGGGATTTAAGCCCCAAAATTCAAGGTCTCTGTCACCAAATACGGACCTACAGTATTGTCTTGTCATTCCATCAATGGATCATCCATTGCAGGCGTCGTTTGGACCTGCAGGTTCTCCCTGCGTTCTGTTAATTGAAGGGTTGAATTGAGAAATTCACCCCATGTCCAAATAAATGCATGGGAGGTTAAATTAGGTGCTTCTATGTACTTTAAGAGTATTTAAAAAATAATAGACACTTTTAGACATTAGACTCCAAGATTAAAACCTTACCCTCTCCAAAACTCTCTCAACAACACCATAGAAGAAAGAGAAGAATTGGAGGCCGCTCTTAGGAAGAAATTCACCAAGTATTAAAGATAGGATTAAGGCTATAATATATAGATATGTGAAGCTTATTCATCCATGGATTCTTCCATTCATGGAGTCCCCTGGTTACTCCTCAATTGTGAATCCATAGGACCTCAATTTAGAGAGGGCTGTGATTGCATTGTGGGTAAGGCTTGATTGTGATCCCAATCTAGTGGGTAGAATTAAATTATCATATCATTATTATGTGTTGTTTTCATGACGCTTTCATAGTGAATTGTGGAAATTGATGTTGAAGGTGATCATGGTGATTTTAGGGAACATGAAGGTTCTAAGTTGATATTCTTAATTCTATTGTATTATGTGCTAATTGATAATGATTGAATCACCTAGATATGAATTGAACCGGTCCTACTTGATCTAGGTTGGTCTTGACTTGTAAAGATTGAACTGAACCTATGTGATCATGTATGCCTAGAGTTACGTTCTAATGATCTAATTGAATGAAGTAAGCATGAAACTGAACATAGATCACAATGAATTAAAGGTAGTAATCGTTTAGGGAGTGTTATTCCATTGATGCTAAGGCTTTGAGGTTAAATCCATTATGAAGAATTATGATGAGGTGGTCTTCTACACTTAGACATGAACATTATAGGAGAAGAAAGTTCTCTCACATAGATGAATTCTAGGTTGACCTAAGAACCAAAAATGAATGAAGACATGATGAACTAGATTATCTTGAAAATGGATTGTATGATCACTTCATGTGTAATAGACTTGGTGAGACAAGACCAAGGCATGATATCTTGATATGTGGATCTCATGATAGCTTAAATGGTAGGTCTCAAGGGTAGCTTGAGATAGTATATCTCAAAGAGGCTTGAGTTGAAATATACATGGTAGCTTGATATGTTGAGTCTTATGAAAGATTGAGTTGAATTACTCATGGTAGCTTGAGATGGAGGAAGCAAGATCTCACATGTTTAGCTTGGTTTCGTGTTGTAAGGATACTTGATCATGTTACCTTGACTTGGTTAGGCCAAATCCATTTCATGGTATCTTTAGGGGAAAGGCATATACTCTCCTAATGTTAGCTTGACTTGCATGCAAGGTGCAGTTCATGGTAGCTTGATTTACATGCAAAGTGAATTTCATGGAATATCTTGACATTAGTTTCTCATAGTATCTTAGGGTGGATGATTCATTCTCTCCTATGGTTAGGTTGCATATATATGATTGGTTCAATGGTGGTTATGATGGTTGTATCCTTCCTTAAGTTAGCTTTGCTAGTATGTTGAGATGCTTTCCATGGTAGTAGGTCTATTATGATAGTAAGTTGAGCTTAATAGACAAGCATGCAAGACAAGTTAGCTTGGAGTTGGATAGTGTAGAGGAGTACTTAGTATGGATTGTAGTATGTGATGCTATCCATATATTGCACAAGTATGACTTGAAGCTACCTATGACATGACCACTTCATGATGTATGTTTAGCTTGGATAGTTCTATAATTGCCTTCCTATGAAATGATTGACTTAATATGATAGTTCCTTTTCAATAATGAAATAGGTCTACTAGAGACTCCTAAACTAAAACGAAAGAGAATAGGTTGACTTCAAGACAATCTTACCGTGTGAGGTAGAATGAGATGCTTCACATACATTGCATGAGTGTGCTTGGTGGTGGCCTATGGAGTAGGGCTCATATGTTATGATAAACTTAAGGTCTTATTTATGATAGTGTATTATGATCAAGAATGACCAAATAGATGTACTTAGATTTGGTAGTATTATGGGATGCTACCTTAGCCTTGCACAAGTATACTTGGAGGTGGCTTGTGAATTAGTTCATTTTAGTAAGAAGTACAATGAGTTAAGTATGAACTCTTATATGCTTTATGATGTTTTATTATGCTTATGTTATTCTTATATATTTATCTCTTATGATTATGTCTATTGTTGACTAACCCTTTGAGATATCTTATATTTGGTATGATAGTTTCCATACTTGGTACATTTCGTACTAACACATATCTGTTCCTATATTCTAATCCAATGTAGGGACTAGAGGAGATTGAGTTGATTTCAAGGGTAGAGTTTCCAAGGCTTGCAAGCAAACAAGATTGGTAGGTCCTCATAGCATCCGAGGACATCACTCCTATGTTGTATTTTATTATCTTTTCTATGTTAGACTTTTATGGGCTGTGACCCAAGACTATTGTACGCATGATGTCATAGATGGTTTTTGAGACATATGTTAGAAGTTTTATATAATGATTCCACATTATTTTTTGAAAGAAAAGTTATAATTTCATGTATTTTTCATATATATGCAATGAATGATGTTCAAGGACTTGTTCAAGATCTTCGAGAGGTCAAGTACGGTGTGTTCCATCTTGAAGGATTCCTGTTCTTCTAGGGTGTACTTTAGGTCATGATAAACTTTGTATCAGATCATAATATTATGAAATGGTCTTAGGATTTCTCAAAACCACGTCTAGTAGGATCTTATTCATCGGTGTGAGTCGTGAAACATCTATGAGTAGGAGGCTATGGGATGCTTAGGGAAGTTTCACTTCTTCATTATTCAAGTCGTGCCATAGAGTTTGGCTTGAGTAAACCCTTCATCTAATGTTTGACTATGATTTTGTCCAGGTTATGGCTAACACTAGGGCTAATTCTACGAGGGAAGAAAATTGTATTGAGAATCAAGAGGTTCCTTCCTAAGGGAATCAAGTTCCTCCCCAAGTTCTTAATTCTCCTAAAGTGGAGATGTGACTCTAGAGGAATTTTTGGCTCAAGACTAGACGACCCAAGCCAATAGGGAGGTGGTGGCTAACCCTAGAGGGGGAATGGGTACTTATAGAATTAAAGAATTCTTGAGGATGAATCCTCTGGAATTTAGTGGCTCCAAGGTTGAGGAAGATCCAAATGGGTTCATAGATGAGGTTTATAAGACTCTTGCTATTATGGGATTGACTTCTAGGGAGAAAGAGAAGCTAGCCTGTTACCAATTGAAAGATGTAGCTTAAGTTTGGTATGAGGAATGGAAAGATTTTAGGCCGATAAGGGCGGGTACCATTGAGTGAGAGACTTTTAAGTCAGCTTTCCTTGATAGGTTCTTTCCTAGGGAATTTAGGGAGGCTAAGTTATGGGAATTCATAAACCTCAAACAAGGCAAGTTGAGTGTTAAGGAGTATTCTTTAAAATTCACTCAATTGTCTAAGTATGCAACAATCTTGGTAGAAAGCCCTAGAGACTTGATGAATAGGTTCATGACGGGGGTGTCTGAACTAGTCGAAGAAGAGAGTCATATGGCAATGCTTGTAGATGATATGGATATCTCTCGACTAATGGTGTTTTCTAAAAAAAATAGAGGAATCCAATTTTAAGAAGGATAAAAAGAGAATTAGGATGCATAATGAAGGTTCCAATGAACATGATTGTTTTATGAATCGACAAAAGTCTTCTAGGCATGGCTACTCTAGTACTCCTAGATATGAGAAGAGCAAAATGATTACTTCCGACCTACTTGCTCTAGATGTGGTAAGAAACATGAGGGTAGGTGCTTGGCCGGTAGGGATGGTTGGTATGGATGTGGTGAGAGTGGTCATATGATGAAATATTTCCCTAACGCAAAAGCTAATATGAGAGAGGGCAAGCAAGTTGCTACTAATCGCGTGGAAGATGGTCCTCCAAAGAGGAATAGGTACTATACTCTCCATTCCAAGGGTGATAAAGAATGATCTCCTTATGTCCCTCTCCAGTATGTGTATCTTTAATGGTTTATAAAATTTCCAGAATTTTTTATGATTATGAATTGATTTGCTATTGTTGCTGCTATTAGAAATGACAAATTGATGTTTAGAAAGACTTGTATGGCTCATTCCCAAGTGGGGGATAAGTAGTCTCTTCATGAGGTCTTTATATGATTATGTGTAGTCATAATTAGCTTGGAATTAAATTGTTTTCCTTGATTTGGGTATGTCCATTTAGTTATAATGCATTTATGATGGGCTTTTAGTCTAGAGTTGGTCTTTTAAGAAGAGTTAGAAATGTGTCATTCGAGGAAGAATGTTTCCCAAGTAGTGGGATATTGTAAGGATCCCAAAATGAATTAGGTCTAACTAGAGCCTAACATGTGTGTCATGAGCTTATAAGGTCCTAAAATTAATAAATATAGTATTAAGATTCAGTATGTAGAGTTTTGAAGAGTTTGGAGGTGAAATGTCCAAGAAGTTTGAAAGTTAGCCTTGAGAACATAGTTGTGTGCCTCAGTATGTTTCATGAGGTTTTATGTAGTGTTTGGGGCTCAAATTGCTATGGAAGGTTCCAAATATAGAGAAAAACGTAATTGGGGTGGAAACGTCCAGGAACAACTCCCAAAGGACCATCCAAAGGGTCCTGTAGGAGGACCCAAAAGTAGGTAGCACACTGCCTTGGCAGTGTCATTTTAACGACTTGTCATCGACACCCCGTAGTGCAGGCTACGCCCCGTCGATCGGGGGCGTCAATCCACACTTAGACGCGGGAGTTAATCCCCCAAATTCAAAGGTCTCTGTCACCAAATACGGACCTACAGTATTGTCTTGTCATTCCATCAATGGATCATCCATTGCAGGCGTCGTTTGGACCTGCAGGTTCTCCCTGCGTTCTGTTAATTGAAGGGTTGAATTGAGAAATTCACCCCACGTCCAAATAAATGCATGGGAGATTAAATTAGGTGCTTCTATGTACTTTAATAGTATTTAAAAAATAATTGACCCTTTTAGACATTAGACTCCAAGATTAAAACCTCACCCTCTCCAAAACTCTCTCAACAACACCATAGAAGAAAGAGAAGAATTGGAGGCCGCTCTTAGAACGAAATTCACCAAGGATTCAAGATAGGATTAAAACTCTAATCTAAGTTATGTGAAGCTTATTCATCCATGGATTCTTCCATTCATGGAGTCCCCTAGTTATTCCTCAATTGTGAATCCATAGAACCCCAATATAGAGAGGGTTGTGATTGTATTGTGGGTAAGGCTTGATTGTGATCCCAATTTAGTGGGTAGCATTATATTATGTTCATATGATGATTATGTGATGTTTTCATGACGTTTTCATGGTGAATTGTGGAAATTGATGTTGAAGGTGAACTTGGTGATTTTAGGGAACAAGAAGGTTCTAAGTTTATATTCTTAATTCTATTGTATTATGTGCTAATTGATAATGATTGAATCACCTAGATATGAATTGAAACAGTCCTAATTGATCTAGGTTGGTCTTCGCTTCTAAAGCTTGAATTGAACCTATTTGATCATGCATGCCTAGACTTACATTCTAATGATTTAATTAAATGAAGTAAGCATGAAACTGAACATAGATCACAATGAATTAAAGGTAGTAATTGTTTAAAGGTTGTTCTGCCATTGATTCTAGAGATTTGAAGGTAATGTCATTATAAAGAGATTATTATGAGGTTTTCTTCTACACTTGGACATGAACATTGTAACAACCCTAAAAATGGCTAAGCTAAATAATGTTTTATGTGCCTAGAAAGCCTACGATTGGACCGGGTTCACACGGATTGATGCGCGTAGAAACAGACCTCTGAACCCTTACAACAGCCAAGCCAACTAAATTGGGAAGTTATTTGAGCTAGTAAAGGTTGGTTCCAGCCATATAGGGCTCCCGAATATGAAGATTTACCCGGATGAGTCTTTACCGAACTTATAAAGGGGAAATCTTATGTTCGGACGGTCTAAGGGTAAAGTGGTCTTTTTTTAGGCTAAGGGTAGTATCGTAATTACCTGAAATATATAATTAATTATTTAATTAATAAGGTGAAGGTGTATTTTGGGGAGATAGGGCCGAAAATTGGCCTTTAAAGTGAAGTCTTGCTCCACCCGGGTACGAACCTAGGTGGAAGCAATGAATTAAATTTGTTTTAATTTAAGTTGGTAAATTAATGAAATTAATTAATATTTATTATTTATTAGCTGATATAAAATAAAAGGGAAATCATATTCTTTATCATTTAATAAAACCTTATTTGACTAAGTCCTAAACTAGACTCCTAAGCCTAATAAAACTCAAACTCTCTCATGTCTATCTTCTCAACATTCACGATCACTCTCTTTTCCCATTCACGTTTTTGCCTGCCAAATAACATTCAAGAACAGAAAATTTGCCAAGGTTCTTCACACTTGAAGAACTCACACGAAAATATAAGAAAAACAAACGTTAATCAATCACGTAGGAAAAGAGAAGGTTTCCGTCGAGTGGGGTGTTGAGCTTTTAGTGTTGGACATGTGTTTAGAGAAGTTTATTGGGCAGCAAGTCGAGGTTGGAACGTCAAAAAGGTATGGGTTCTCTTCTCTCTTGGTCCCTTTCCCAAGAGACACCTAAGGTTCAGTATATTCAGTCTGAAAACTAGGGTTGTTTCCCTGTTGCATGTCCCTGTCACTAGCTCCTAATGATTCGTAGGTTGGATATGTTTGCTGGTAGATACTAGGTGTGTGTTATGTTTTCGCGATGACTATGTTCATGTATGTGTGTTTCAAATCGTATGAGGGATCACCTATGTGATCCGAAACTATGTGTACGTGTGTGCAATGTGAACCATGATTATGTGCGTCGGGTTTAAGGCTCTAAAAGGTGATGTTAGTTCTTTGTATTTCATGTACACATGTTTATATAAATTGTGATGTTCATAAGTAATGTAAAGATGTTAATTTGAGTGCAATTCTGGAGGGTTAAACCCGTGACCTCACCATGTTAAAAATCATGAATATAAAGAAGTAAAAAAGGGATGTGTTGAAGGGGATTCGAACCATGGTCTTGCCTGGAAAATAAAGTATGAAAATAAGAAATGAGAGGAGTGGGATTCGAACCCACAACCTCTAGGTCAAGATTAAGGAAAAATGAGAAGAAAATAATTGTGAGGCGTGGGAATCGAACCCAAGACCTCTAGGCGGAAAAGGAGAGTTAAATGAAAAATAAAGTGAGGTTGTGGGGGTTCGATCCAACAGACTCATGATCAACTCGAAGAAGCCATGGAAAAAGAAATTAACATGAAAAGGGGTTGGGGGGTTCGATCCCACAACCCTCGGCCAAGAAAGAGAAAATGTAAATAAAAGAAATTAAAAGAAAATGAAGGCGTTGGGGCTTGATCTTGGGACCCCCAAGCCGTGTGGACCAAAATAAAATAAATGAAAAATGTACGTGTTGTCCAAGGGATTCGAAATCGGGTTCCCTTTCCCAAATTCCGTATTGATACATAAGTCATACGTGAATTAAATATTCAAGAATAATGCTACCTAATTAGATTGAAATCGAGATCTTAGCATACATATAAGATGCATAAGTTTTGTACCACATAATCTTAGGAAGAAATCAATCACTTAAACGAACTATGAATGAAGCCTCATAGCTTGTATGTATAGATCTATAAGTCTAGCATACGTTTAAAAATAAGTGAACCTAAGATGTATGTAATGAAATGGCCAAGTGCTTTGGCACATGACGAAATGAAACAATGAAATGATGAGATGAACAATGAAATTATGATATGAACAATGAAATGATGAAATGATGAAATGAAAAATGAAATGATAAAACCCTAGAAGGGTTAAGTAAGAGTGTGAAACACACTAAATGGCCAAGTGCATTGGCGTATGATGAAATGAACATTCACGCAAAAAGGGGTGAGTAATTATGAAGAGCAAATGTGATAATGTTAATGAATGTGGTGAAACCATGATATGAGGCTAATGTAAAAGATGATATCAATCTCAAATAAGCCTAAGTAAATGTTACCAAAACGTACTCACCTATGAGAGTGTAAAGTTATTGAAGAGACCTGTCTCTATGAGATGAGAAATCATTTGTTGAGCTATGATGTCCTCATACTAGAAGCCAGCTTCCATGATGTATGAGTTGAATTTAATGGAACTTTATACTGAGCACCGATAGACTAGCTATGAGCGGTGATGCCTTCTTTCGGAAAGGGCGGAGGTTCACGTAACTCTCATGAGATGAGACTGTCCGGCATGTCGGGTATGGGTATCCTTATATCTCCTAGTCTTTGTACCTATACTGCCAATATAGGGATCTGGCGGGGTTCAATTCCCATGTACACTAGCATGTTTTGGGTCACTTTGGACGGTGATTCCACCTCTTATCGATGTGGGGAGACACTTGATTTCATGATGCTCACATGATCTATGTCGGTTAAAGTTAAAGTTCGCAATGAATGAATGATGCCAGCCTCAAATGATGCACATAATGAAATGACTGATACCAAAGGTGTTAGGATAGGATAATCAAGTGGTGAGCTCGACTCAAGTAATGACACTAGGTCATTCTTTATCATTGCACAGCGAACCCAACGAAAGTCTTTAACTATATCCTAGGTATAGCTAATGTTTGCACTAGCCTATGAATGAAATGAAATGAGTATGAATGAATGAAGCATACTTTGTGTTTTCTAAAGAAGGCTCCCTAGTTGAGGTCTCATATGTTGATCCCTCATGTTGGGAGGTCTTGATGTCAAGTCCATGATTCCAAGGTCTCATGACATATGAACGACTGATATGAAAAATGTTATGTGTTATATGCAATATGTTATGTGCTATGTGCAAGATGATATGTGTTGTGTGCAATATGATAAGTATGATGATCAATGTTACTCTCATGGCATGACTTTCCTAATCCAAATTTGGAAAGCTCACTCACATTCCTAATCCAAATTTAGAAAGCTCACTCACTTTCCTAATCAAAATTTGGAAGGCTCACTAACTTTCCTAATCCCAATTTGGCAAGTCAACATACTTGACTTTCCATAATCATATTGTTAGGAAAGATCTATTTTTACTCATGCATGTCCTTGGTGTGTGTTTGCATATACCCATACTTAGTACAAGTGTGTACTAATCCCATACAACTCTATATTTTTAGGTGCAGGCACCGGTGGACGCTAGAGCTTACAGGTTGACTTTGTAGCTATCCGTACGTGGAGCTTTCATCCATACTTGGTAGGTCCTCATGCTTTCGAGGATGTCTACTGTTATTATCTAGATTAGATGTAGGATTTAGCTAGTGGAGAATGTACCGCTAGTGTTTCTTTCCACTTCCATTTCAGACTTTGTATTGGTGCCGTCTTTGCAAGAATACGTTTAATGCAATTATGAATTGTTTCTTTCATTTGATTATCTCTATATTAGATGATTGATTTGTGAACGCTTATGATATTAAGTTTAAAATGTTTAACATGAAATAATAAAACAAAAAGTTCAAATGTTTTGCTAAAATTAACCTAGATGAAGTAAGAATGATGTATATAGGCTTGTCTGCGACCTCTGAGATGTCAACGATGTCGATCTCATCTGGGGTCTAGATTCCGGTCGTGACAAACATGGTAGGAGAAGCAAGTTCTCTCACATATATGAATTTTAGGTTGACCTAAGAACCTAAACTGAATCAAGACATGATGAACTAGATTAGCTTGAAGGTGGTTTGTATGATCACTTCATGTGTAATAGACTTGGTGAGAATAGACCAAGGATTGATAGCTTGAAATGTGGATATCATGATATATTGAGATGGTAGGTCTCAAGGGTAACTTGAGATAGTAAATTTCAAGGAGACTTGAGTTGAAATACTCATGGTAGCTTGAGATGTTGAGTCTCATGGAAGCTTGAGTTGAATTACTCGTGGTAGCTTGGGATAGAGAAAGTAATCTCTCCCATGTTTAGCTTGGTCTTTGTTGTAAGGATACTTGATCGCGTTATCTTGACTTGATTAGGCCAAAACCATTTCATGGTAGCTTTAGGGGAAAGGTCTATACTCTCCTAATGTTAGCTTGACTTGCATGCAAGGTGCATTTCATGGTAGCTTGATTTACATGCAAGGTGCATTTCATGGAATAGCTTGAGACTAATTTCTCGTGGTAGCTTAGGGTTTGAGGATTCATGCTCCCCTATGTTTAGCTTGCGTCTACATGATTGGTTGCATAGTGGTTAGGATGATTGTATCCTTCCTTTAGTTAGCTTGGTTAGTATGTTGAGATTCTTTCATGGTAGTAGATCTATTATGATAGTAATTTGAGCTTACTGGACAAGAATGCAAGACAAGTTAGATTGGAGTAGGATATTCTAGAGGAGTACTTAGTATGGATGGTAGTATCAGAGATTCTACCCATAAATGGAACAAGTATGACTTGAAGCTACCTATGACATGACCACTTCATGATGTATGTTTAGCTTGGATAATGCTATAATTGCCTTCCATGACATGATTGACTTAATATGATAGTTCCTTTTCAATATTTAAATAGTTCTACTAGAGACTACTAAACTAAAATGAAATAGAATAGGGTGACTTCAAGACATGCTTAGCATGTGAGGTAGAATGGGATGCTTCACATGCATTGAACAAGTGTGCTTGGTGGTGGCCTAGGGGCGTAGTGCTCATATGCTATGATGAACTAAAGGTCTTCATTATGATAGTGGATTATTATCAAGAATGACCAAAGATATGTATTTAGTTTTTGTAGTATTGGGATGCTACCTTAGCCTTGCACAAGTATACTTGGAGGTGGCTTGTGAAGTAGTTCATTTGAGTAATAAGTACAATGAGTTAAGTATGAACTCTTATATGCTTTATTATGCTTATGTATTCAGGTTATGATTATGTATTTATATCATATGATTATGTCTATTGTTGATATATCTTATGTTTTGTATGATAGTTTCCATACTTGGTACATTTCATACTAACGCATATTTTTTCCTGCATTCTTATCCAATGTATGGTCTAGAGGATATTGAGTTGCTTTCAAGGGTAGAGTTTCCAAGGCTTGCAAGGAGAGAATATTGGTGAATCCTCATAGCATCCAAGGACATCACTCCTCTCTTTTCTTGTATGTTCTTTTCTATGTTTGACTTTTATGGGTTGTGACCCAAGACTATTGTACTCATGATGTCATAGATGGTTTTTGAGACATATGTTAGAAGTTTTATAAAATAATTCCGCATTATGTTTTGAAAGAAAAGTTTAAATTTTGTGTATTTTTCATATGTATGCAATGAGTGATGTTCATGGTCTTGTGCAAGACCTCCAAGAGGTTAAATATCTCATGTTCCGACTTGAAGGATGCCTTTTTTTCTAGGGTATACTTTGGGTCATGACATAGGTAAAGTCCCATATCTTCCCTACACTAGCCTATCTATCAGGTCATGCTAGTTGAAATACCTTTTCATAATTTCATAGACATATTACCCTTGTGGTCATGCAGAAGGCGTGTGTGTACATTGCCCAACTAAATCACATATTGGAAACAACATGGTTTATGTGGAAGCCACCCTCTAATGACCACAACACATTTACAACATCCCTCAAGTCTTAAGTCGCACACATATAGAGTATCAAGGACTACAGAATGCACACACTCACATTACATCATAGGAGAACAAGAACATATTCAATCTTTACATAGAAGACTCCTACTTATCCATATAAGACCACACAAACATATAGGGGAACATAAGTAGGGGATCCTTCATCAATATTACTTCATAAATGTTAACCATAAAGACCTCCCCTAGCCCCTAACATCTTCATTCACATGCTCATAACACTATCAATACACCCTAGATCATAAACTAGAATAGAAGACTAGGCACATAACTTCACATGTGTGATCATCATAACCACACTTCACAATACATCAATTTTCCTTCAAGGCCATGAATATAACATGTAGAGAATGACAAGAAAGTAATTACCGCCACCATAAGTGGACCATACTACACAATGTCAATCTAACTACCATAGGCTAGAGATAAGGTCATCTTACCAATTCACTAAGATTTGATCATCATTGATCAATTCCCGACAATTCACCATCAATTCACATAGATAACAGTATTAATAGACCATATAACATAATCAAATCATAATCTCATTAACATCTACACAAAATCACAAGACCAACATTATAGGTCAATTTGACAAAATAGGAGGATCATGGGTTCTTCATGAGATTGAATTGAATTCACCATAAAAATAGTATCTAATAATAAATTCATCATGATAATGCGTTTGAAATCATTTTGACAATGAACCATGGCTAGATTGAAAGTTAGGAACTTGGATCATGAAATCTCATTAAAAACCCTTTGAAGGAACTCCTTAGATGGAAGATTAACTAAGGATGAAGGATAACCATATCACTGCATGAGAAGATCACAAAATCTTGAAGAAGAAAGCATTATAATCCATCACCTAGGTTGTTCTTAAGCTTGATCTCCAATGGAGGTTTCTAGAGAGAGTTTGTTTTGAGAGGGAAAGTCTAATTTTGAAGAATGAATTCAGAATGGGGGTTTCATATTTTTAACCAACTTAATATACCCAAAAATAGACAAAATAACCTCCTAGACTCTATTTGGAACGTGGGGTGAATTTCCAAATTCACCCCTCACTTGGCAATGTGTAGCAGACGAATTGTAGGTCCAGATTACGGATGGTAGCGACAGACCGTTAGTAGAACGATGACACCATCCTGCATATCCATCGTTTGTGACAGAGAAACATTATTTGGGGGCCGAGCTCCCATGACTAAGTGTGGATAAACACCCCCTATCGACGGAGCATATGTCATAGTACGGGGCGTCGTTTACTTGGTCGTTGATTGACACTGCCAAGGCAGTGTACTGCCTTCTTTTGGGTCCTCCTCAAGGACCCTTTGGTTTGTTCTTGGGGAGTCTTGCCCGGACGTTTCGACCCTAATTACAATAAAATACAATTTAAGGTCCTACCGTATCATTTTAGACACCAAACAATACATAAAACATGCAAAGGCATACTAGAACAGACTAGCACGCCTAAAGACTAACTTTTGAACGTCTTGGTCATTCTTGAACATTTGATATCCAAACAACTTCAAATAAACAATACAAGTTTTATATCACTTTACTAAAATTTTATTAACCCTTTAAGGCACATGTGAGGCTCTTACCCCACTTGGAAACATTCGTCTTCGAATGACACTTGGAACATTTTAAACACTTTCAAGGACTCAATGACCCATATAGCAAGTCACAAAATTCAACACTTCATCATATAAAAGTCAATGCACCAAACTTAAATGGAACTCCAAATTTATACCATTATGCACTCGATGCAACACAAGCAATTAAAACCTTCATTCACTCACTTCTAAATGCATCAAACACATAGGCTCTTCTCATGTTCATAGGAGGAACATCCTTTTCCTAATCATGGCTTGGTCTTTACATTTTTCATTAAGAGCTCAACATAAAATATCATTTAATTCACACATAATCATCTTTAACATCATCACTCAAGAATCAAATAAGCAACTCATATTAAATACACATAGATCATGAGTAAGGTAGATCAACAAAGATCCTTATCACAAAGACAAAGTACCATTTAGGCCATACTTAGCATCATCATGTTTAGTTATGTTTAAGGATGAATGTACTTCTCCTTAACACATTTACATGTTACCATAGAGTTCATATACAAGCAACGCACAAAGGTCAATTCATTTTAAAGAGAATCCCTCCACTTCTAACCAAGGCATGCTTATACTTCCTTTTTTATGAATTCAAAATGGTAAATCACACCACACACATCACAACTTTAGGAAGTTAATTCACAATATCCTATTTCTAGCACAAGACTAGCTTTCATAAACAAACATCATTTAGTAAAATTGTTAAAATTCATAGGCACACATAAATTACATTGGCTAGACCTATCAACACTTCTCAAGAGTGAGCCTACATTAACACTTCCCAAGTCATAAAACTCAAACATTTTAAAAAAGGACTCATCATTTCTTATTAAAGGAAAACTCAACTTCTCATTGGGGGGACAAAACACCACACATTATAAATGGTATCAAGCATGCTCCTTACATCATCTCATGAAGTCAAATGCACATTTAACATATTAAGATGCACAACAACATGAGAAACATGCAATTTGATCAAAAATCCATTTCCATGCAATAATAAACTTTCATAACATGCATAAAAGTAGGGTCATTTGAGACAGCATAACATATGGAGAACATGCAACTTATACTTATATGCAAGAATCCCATCATGAACTAGCTACTAGGAACTCTTTGGTTTCAAGCTTGAGTAAGAATAGAAGGAAAAGACAGGGATATCTACCACCTTACGACTCACATCATCATCCCCCACTTAGGGTAAACCCATTTACGAGAAACTTTTCTCAACCGTAAGAGAATTTTAGCTTACCAACCTTAATAGCTAAGCACATCATCCCTCTCTTAGAATCTAAGCGTATGAACACCCTTCATTAACATCACCTCAAAGTGATTTTCAATATAGAGAAGTTCAAGTGAACTCAACATAGGAACATTAAGGGTATTCCAAAACCTTACCGTCTAGGAACATTATCCCCTTCTTGGGGTAAGCCTAATCACATCATGCCCTTAAAAACTAAGGTCAAGGAAATTCAAGACCAATCCTAAATACTCCTCACAAAAAGAAAGTTTGACATCATTGAGTATTTCCACTCCAAATCTCATCCCAAGGAGATTACTAACTTAACCTTCATGAGGTAACACTCAAGCATCATTATTCCTCTAAGTTTATCACCTAAACGACTCATAATCATCAAGTTAGGTCATGATACCCAACCACATGAGGCCTTAACTATACCATGCATACCAAGGGTAACTTCATAGTTCATCACATTCTACCAGCAAGTCTTAAAAAGGTAAGTAGTTCCGGATTCAAGCCTACAAGGGTCATCACCTAAGGTAGTTCATGTATAGCCTATAGAGACTTATCCCTCCAACTTAGGACTATAGAAATTCCAGATTCTAACCAATCATGCCTAAGTACTATATAAGAACTTTCTTTAGGATGACCATATTTTCAATCAAAGCTTAAAAGACAACTAACCACTTAAAGTTGGTCAACAAAAATTCTCTTCTTGTCCCTATGGACTAAGGTGTACATACATCCCTCTAAGTCAACTTTAGGGCAAATCATAATCCCAACTTATGGAATAAAACCCTTCATTCCCTTTTTCCGACTCTTAGACTAGGTTCATAAGGGAACTAACCAACTAGTCATAAGGATTCTCCCATTTACTAGCATGCTTCACAATCACCTTACAAGGTTCAACACCCATCTTCCCTCCTTAGGAGCAAGCTTATACCAAAGACTCCAATCCACACAAGGATAACTATGGAGCATTACACCTATACTAAGGGCAACATTCACCTTTCACTATTCCCCATATTTCTCCAAAGCATTTCAAGCTATACCATCACATCATACTATCATCATACATAACCAGAAGGCAACTTATCATTCCAAAGGAAACTCCATTCAACCATAACAACTATTAACAAGCTATAACCATATCATAATCATAACTTCTCAACATAACATCTCATTCCTTATAGATCACACACATAGCCATAAATGGCATCACATCAAAATATAACCAAATCCACCTTCACATATACTCATCAAGCCATTAAAATATAGTAAGCATCAAAACTCACCTTTTATCCCTTAAGCTTTAAGACATCATCCCATCCAAGCATTCACATCTAAAAGACCACCGGATAAGGAAAAATAAGAGAGAGATCATATAGCGTTAATTTATATGGCACGACACAAGAGTAGTGAAGAAAGTGAAACTCTATCGTCATATAGCCTCTTGCTCATACATGTGTCGCGACTCACCATCAATGAACAAGACTCCACTAGACGTGGCAATATGAGACTTTGGACCCTAAAACTACTTTTTATAACCTCATGCTCTGATACCATATTTGTAACGACCGGGGAGCACCCCCTAGAAGAAACATGGCATACTTGACCTCTCAAAGGTCTTATACAAGCCCATAGTCATCATGCATCGCATAGACATAGAAATTTAGCGGAAAATTTAAAACTTTTCATAGCACATTATATGCTAGAACATCACTTCATATATACAAAATATCATAATTACATGTTTAGAATCTAAGTATCTTTTTTCATCTTAGAATCAACATCAATAGAGTAGAATAGGGACACGACCCTTAACAACATAAAATAATATCTAAGCTATTACATGTACTTTAAATAGGATCTTGACATAGAAAGTCCTTGAAATCATAAGGATCCCTTTCTTTGAACTATGGAGATCAATCCTAGCTCTTCACTTAGGAGACATCCTCTAGCTATCACCACCTACACTTTGTGTAAAAATATTAAGAAGAATGGTATTAATACAAGAATGCACTAAGCATGACAACCATGCAAAAAGATGCATTTAAAGAGGACATCTAGTTAGAAACCATGCATCATGTATTTTAGTAAAACTTCATAAACATTATCACAATAAACATCACATAGTTCACATACTTCATATAGACATGTACAAAAGAAATTACTTCATATGAATCCATGCGTTTAAGGCACATTAATCATTTTCATAACATTCTCTTTCTTTTACCTTAACTCTTTTACCCCAAAGTAACCCTCAAGTAATACTTGGTGCAATGCATGAATAGTGTCTCATTCCACCATCCACACTCAAGCATCACCTTAAGGTCACCAAGGTGAACATTCATTAAAAATTCATTAACTCAAACATACACATTCATAAAAGCATAACCTATCTTAGAACATATACATTACATATAACCCAACATAATTCATAAACCTCGTATAAGACTAATAACATCATTACCTTGACCCATTTATTCTTTATACTCAATTCAAGACAACATGCAAGTCAATACTACCAATATCATCATAATAAGGCCATAGTCAACTAATGCATATTTGCACTTCATTTAATTAACACATCATTAAACCTTACTCATAAACCAATCTAAGCCTACTAGTGCAATGTACATGTGAAGCCTCATAACCTCACACATACTAAGTAAATCCCCAAAGAGACCAGAAGCACTTATTATTTACTTCATATATCAAAGAGACAAGTTTAGTCAACTACATGCATATCAAGTAAGACCTTCATTATTTAGTCAATAAGACCAACATCATAATATCATTACAAAAGTAGGTCAGTACAACAAAGTCATGCATAATAGACATATACACATACATAAACATATAGAACTCCCTTCAAGAGCTACTTGTGCAATGCATAGGTAAAGTCTCATACCCTCACCTACACTAAGCAACTTCCCTTAGGTGATCCTAGTTAATGTTCATCATGTTACTACCATTTTCCATTTTACTTTAGAGGAACTCTAGCCTTAACCGACATTAAGACCATGTGAGCTAAACATAGAATTTGGTGTCATGGAACCCCACACTGAAAGGAGGTGCTTTACTTGCCAAGGTAGAATATTAACATCATGCTAGCATATTAGGTGGAAACACTTGCTAGGTCCTATGGGGGCAACATATTTAAGGAACTATGAGATGTATATTGAAACTCTTTTTATGCCAATTAGCATTGTAGTTTCCATCTCATAAGAAACCAAAGGGTGAACATGCCTTTCTTTTTAGGAAGGGGAACCTCTCATTGTCATGTTCACTCGGTGCTAAGCTAAGTTCCCAACATTACTTCATAAAAATAGGCTTTAGGAGATTTAACCCCTCATATGCATAGTTCCTAGGTTAATGATGAGAATTTCCTTTCATCAACACCTAAATCATAAGAGAATATCATTTTACATGGACGTAGCATAATCCTAGCGTAGTCTAGTTTAGAGTACAATTGAGCAATACCATTCAAAAGACCCTATTTTACTAGATTATCATAATAAGCTTCATTCATTCATCCACGTGTGTGTATGTGTAAATATATGAGAAAACCTTTCACATGAACACATTTAGACACTACATGATCATACTTAATTATTCATAGACTTCCTTCATAACATAACATTAATATGCATAAGATATCACTTCTAATCCCTTACAATCATTCATTTATCATCATCTCATATTCAATATGTTCATAGCTTAGTCTTGCATTCATACTTATATCCATAGAGACTTTCCCTAGGAACTGTCCTATCAAGGTACACATGTGTAATGTATAGGTAAAGTCCCCTACCCCTACCTACACTAGCCCACCTATCAAGTCATCCTAGTTAAGAATACTTTCATGGACATATTACCCTTGTGGTCATGCATGAAGTTTGTGTACAGTGGCCAACCTAATCATATAATGGCAACAACATGGTGATGAGGAAGCCACCCTCCAACGACCACAACACATGTACAACATCTCTCAAGTATTATGTCACACACATATAAAGTATCAAGGACTATAGACTACACGCACTCACATTACATCATAGGAGAACAAGAACATATTTAATCTTTACATAGAAGACTCCTACTCATGCATATAATACCACACAAACATATTAAGGCACATAGGTAGGGGGTCTTTCATCAATATTACTTCATCAATGTTAACCATAAGGACCTCTCATAACCCCAACATCTTCATTCACATGCTCATATCACTATCAATACATCCTAGATCATAAACTAGAATATAAGACTAGGCATATAACTTCACATGTGTTATCATCATAACCACACTTAACAATACATCAATTTGACTTCAAGGCCATGAACATAACATGTAGAGAATATTAAGAAAGTAAACACCGCCATCATAAGTAAACCATACCACACAATGTCAATCTAACTACCATAGGCTAGAGATTAGG
Source organism: Solanum pennellii (assembly GCF_001406875.1). Taxonomy (NCBI): domain Eukaryota; kingdom Viridiplantae; phylum Streptophyta; class Magnoliopsida; order Solanales; family Solanaceae; genus Solanum; species Solanum pennellii. Next base: position 69,709,498 of record NC_028648.1, on the reverse strand, counting down.
TCATCTTACCAATTATCCAAGCTTTGATCATTATTAATCAATTCCCAAAAATTCACCTTCAATTAATATAGATAACAGTACCAATAGACAATATAACATAATTGAATCATAATCTCATTGACATCTACACAACATCGCAAGACCTACATTATAGGCCAATTTGACAAAATAGGAGAATCATGAGTTGTTCATGTAATCGTATTGAAATTCACCATAAAAATAGTATCTAATCATAAATTCATCATGAGAACGCTTTTGAAATCAATTTGACAACGAACCCATGGCTAGATGGAAAGTTAGGAATTTGGATCATGAAATCTCATTGAAAAACCTTTGAGTGAACTCCTTAAATAGAAGATTAACGAAGGATGAAAAAAATGTCATACCTCAATACATCACAAGACCATGAAAACATGAAGAAGAAAACATGAGAATCCATCACCTAGGATGTTCTTGAGCTTGATCTCCAATGGAGGTTTCTACAGAGAGTTTCTTTTGAGAAGGGAAGTCTAATTTTGAAGAATGAATTGGGAATGTGGTTTTGATATTTTTAACTAACTTAATATACCCAAAAATAGACAAAATAACCGCCTAGACTCTACTTGTAAGTAGGGGTGAATTTCCCAATTCACCCTTTACTTGGCAGCGTGTAGGAGACAGATTGCAGGTCCTAACTACGGAAGGCAGCAACGGATCGTTGGTACAATGACGGCACCATCCTGCACATCCGTCGTTTGTGACAGGGACTCATTAATTGGTGGATGATATCCCACGTATAAGTATGGAGAAATACCTCCAATTGACGGAGCATAGGTCATAGTAAGGGCATCGTTTTCTTGGTATTTGATTGGCACTGCCAAGGCAGTGTACTGCCTACTTTTGGGTCCTCCTCAAGGACTTTTTGGGTGGTCATTGGGGAGTCGTGCCCAAATTTTTTGACATTAATTATGATCATATACAAGTTAAGGTCCTATCTTATCATTTTAGGCACCAAACAATCCATTAAACATATTAAGGCACACTAGAACACAATAGCACACCTAAAGACTACCTTTCGAACGCCTTGATCGTTCTTGGACGTTTGACCTCCACACCACTTAAAATCAACTATATGAGATGTAAAACACTTTATTAAATTGTTATTAAACCTTTAAGTCACATGTGAGACTCTAGATACCTTAGTTCATTTTTGGGGATCTTACAGTAAAGAAATCTAGTTTAGATTTCCTTGTTTCCTCAATGCCCTCATAGGAAGTTCTCAGCAAAATCCCAAATTTCTTTGGCTGATTCGCACAAAGAAATCAAATCATATACATTCTCTCCGGTTCCACATATTAAGACATTCCTAGCGTTGTGAGTTTTCTCAATTTCCCTTTTATAAAAGTTATTGTATTGTCGTCGGGTTTTCAGAATGGCCCTTGTAACATCCCTTATTTTACTTCTATAGTTGGCATATAGGGACCATAACAAATAACATCCCACGGCTCACAATCTTCATCTATTATAAAGTCAAACATGCTTTTTTTCCACCACTCTTTGTACTGATCATCAAATAGAGTTGGCTTCATTGGAGACCGGCCTTCTTGCTATCTTGGTGGAGCATTCATTTCTTCAGGATCTTTTCTTTTCTTAGTGTTCCCCGAATAGAAAAGTTAAGCTCTGATACCACTTGTAAGAGTGTATACGTCCACTATCAGTCAGGGACCAAGTCCCTTCTTCATCAAGAACGGTAACTAAAATATATGAAGAAAGTAATTAGCTGAAAGTAAGATTTGCACAAGTGTTTTACGTGGAAACCTCCTAATCTCCTAAACTAAGTAATGCGACGATTACTTAACCGAGCATAAGCAAATACAACAATGCCCACTACACTAATCCTCAACAATTAATGTTGACTTTTATGGTAAGATACAGAGTTACACATAACTATATTCTTACAAAGATTCACACCAGTTTTGAAACGTTTCTAACACAAGTGAAATAAATCCTTCAAGTTAAGCACAAAAACAAATAATCAAGAACAAAAGCAAGTACAGAAAGTACTCCTTCAATTGATCAGGTCCTTTCTGTAGGTGTTATTGTGCTTGAGTTCTTCCTTGAAGATGGTTGTCTTTTTAAGCTTGTGAATTTTGTTTGCCAAATCTTGAGTTGTGTTTTTAGAGGAGAGACTATATAAAATCAACATAACTCCTTGGAACCGCCCATTGGTTGAAAGTCTGTTGTTCAGAAAAGTTATGCACCTACCACATCAGAGGTGACAGCTTTCTAGCCGGCTGTTTAGTCGTCTTTCCCATACACAGTCTTGAAGGTACCAGGTCCCTTGCAATTTTTTCTTCGTAAGTTCTTGAGAAGACGTGTTGACTCTCTCTCTTTTTGAATGAATGAATTAATTTGTTATTTGTCATGTTGACTAAATCAACCATAAAGAGTTATTGACCGCTGGACAAACAATTTCGTTCATTCTGATTATTGTAGTACGCCTCACCAACCTCTGACGCGACAGCTTTGCAGTTGTACCCCATTATAGATCTAGACGAGAGCACTCTGCCAGGGACCAAGTCCCTGGTTTAATGGGTCTCAAAGAGTCGTACCCGTTTCTAACCAAGTTACTTTTTCTAGGAGGAATTTATGTGTTACAGTACAGTGACTTGCTTCTGCTTCCATGTAATGTTGTCTGTTAATGGTTCTAAAAGCTTAGGATTATCTCACAAAACAAGAAAGAATGGACTTTCTCTAATTGCTATGGCTGCTGCTGAAGATGAGAACAGTGCCTTTGAAGGACCATTTGAATATAGGAATTATGGCTCATATAGATGCAGGGAAGACAACTACAATTGAACGTGTCCTTTACTATACTGGCAGAAACTATAAAATTGGTGAAGTGCTACAATGGACTGGATGGACCAAGAGAGCCAACAGAGGGGGATCACAATTACTTCTGCTGCTAATACCACGTTATTGGTAATCCTGGTCACGTGGACTTCACTATTGAAGTAGAGCGTGCCCTTAGGGTTTTAGATGGTGCCATATGCTTGTTTGACAATGTCGCTGGTGTGGAAACTCAATCAGAAACTGTTTGAAGACAAGCTGGTAAGTATGGAGTCCCAAAGATATGTTTAGTCTTGGGGCTAATTTCTTCTGAACAAGCGACATGATAGTAACAAACTTGGGTGCTAAACCACTTGTAATTCATATTCCAATTGGTGCAAAGAACCCATTCAAAGGATTTGTTGATCTTTTGATGATGAAAGATATTGTTTGGTCCGGAGAGGAATTAGGGGCAAAGTTTTCGTTTGAGGACATTTCTGCTGATCTTCAAGAGTTAGCTGAGGAGTGTAGGGCACTGATGAGCGAGACTGTAATTTAATTGGATGATGATGTTATGGAGAGATACCGCTACTTACTTGTGAACCTGATGTTGGAGCTCCACAAGTAAACTACCGTGAGAGCATTTCCAGGAACACAGAAGTGAAATACTTGCACAAGAAGCAGTCTGGTGATTCAGGACAATTTGCTGATATCACAGCAAGGTTTGAATCTATGGAAGCAGGCGATGGATATGAATTCAAGAGTGAAAACAACGGAGGTGCAGTGCCAAAATTAAGAATATATTCTAGGTGTTATGAAGGGATTAGAAGAATATATGAGTAATGGGGTACTGGCAGGCTTTCTAGTTGTTGATGTTTGTGCATGTGTTAGTACATGGCTCTTACCATGATGTGGATTATATTCAAGTGTTTTGGCAATCCTTTGTTAGAACCCATAATGAAGGTTGAAGTAGTAACACCAGAACAACATCTAGGAGATGTGATTAGTGACCTTAATTCAAGGAGAGGTCAGATCAACAGCTTTGGAGACAATGGGTCGTGCATCGTATGTTAGCCAAATTTGACGTTGTCCCTAAACACATTCAAAACCAGCTTGCCAAAAAGGAGGAAGCAGCAGCTGCTTAGTCAGTCATTTCCAGATTTTGGTTCCACCAACTTGAATATTATAGGTATTTTTACTCGACAAAGATGTTAAGTTTTGCACTACATTCTTTTTGTACGTACCAGCATGAAACACGATGGAGGATAACTGATATTGAGTTATACGTCTGAGGATTTTAAGCCATTTGTGTATTACATTGAATTTTTAAGCTGAGACTTAGATGGGACGGATCGAACAAAGAAAGGACTACATGTGTATACATGCATTTAAGATATCTCTGCATCCAAAGAAGCATCAATATTTTAGCACAAGATTAAGTGTCCTAATTCTGGGATTATCTTTCTGACTATAGAAACAAATATATGCTTTATAACAAACTGATGCTCTTTATTGACATCTTAGGTGTAACATCTGATGGTTGAGTTGTTTATTTCACATTTATTTTATGTTGGAAAAAAATCAATCCTGTTACTTTATTAAGAAACAATTTAGATAGTTGCATTTTGGTGGGACTAAAGAAATATTTGGTGTACAAGTAAATTATATGTTTGTATGAATACTTTACTGGAAAACCCTAAAATCCTTAAGTTGGAAAACCCGAGTTTTATTAGTTTGGTTTGGTTTATAAATTCAGAAAATCTAACACATATGGTTTGGTTTGATATTTGAAAAACTCGAACCAACCCGGTCATGTACACCCCCACCATTTTTTATATTGGTTGCCCACTACTTAAATCTAACACACCTCCGTGATAACACCTTAGAGTAATCAAAGTAAACTCATGCCTCTCTATAAAAAATCAACCGAATAATAATTATAGAAATGCGGGTTGAGATGTTGTATCAAACTTTGGTAAGGGAGATGAAATGGAGAAAAGAGAAAAGAAAGAATTGCGGCTGAGGGGGTGAGAGTCGTTCAATTTTTAGGATGGAAAGAAAAGGTTGAAGTGGGGGGCCGCGTGTGCAAAACATGTTGTTAAAGTGTTGTTGTTTTGAAGTATGGCAAAGTTAAGGAGTTGTAGTAGTAAAATGGCAAAAGAAGGAAGATGTGTGTCTTATTTGCTGTGTTCGAAATGTATAATTGTCATCATCAAAAAGGAGAAATTTGTTAGAATGATAAAGATTTTGATAATTAACAAATACAGGAACATATGAAAGAAACAGGTTGTACATACGTGTTCCTTACAGAACAAATCCGACTTGGATAAGGAGAACGTCAACCACGTGAATTTAGAAGTTATAAAGTAGCGAAATTATTATTTTTTCGACAAGAAACCAGTACAAAAAGGTTCCTTTTATAAAGGAGTTCAAACCCAAGTGAAAGAAGGAAAACTTATTCCTATTTAAGAAAATCTAATAAGGAAATTGTGTTTTCTTATTTATTTAAGGAAATTGTGCTTTCTTATTTATTTAAGGAAATTCTGTAGAAAAGGAGTCCAAGTAGAAGTCAACAAGGATTTGTAGAAGGCAAATACAAGTTGAATTATACAAGGAGTTGTTGAAGTTCTGATCTATAAATAGGGAGCTATTTGCATCAGAAAAAATTGTGCACTTACATAGAGAGAAGATCAAAACACGACCAAGAGGTTTGAGAGAGTTTTGAGATTTATCGGGGGTGTTGCAATTTGTGAGGAAAAATTGTAAGATTGTATTTAAGAGTCCTGTTTACAATCTGAGTTTTGTGAGTAGGAATTGTTCAACAAGTTTTAGAATTTGAAGAAAATTAGAAGACATAAAACTTGGGGGTTTTATGTCTTTGGGTAGCTAGAAATTAGAGTTTATAATTTCTGAGCTACGAATTAGAGTTTATAATTCCTCTAGAAATTAGAGTTTATAATTACGTAGGTTATATAGGTTTGTAATATTTTGATGAGAATTAAAGTTTAATAAAGTGGAATTAAATCCTACAGAGATGTAGGTCATGGTTTTTACCCTTAAGAGTTGAGGTTTTCTGAGATAAAATAATGTGTTATTATTTTATTTGTTTCACAAAACGTAACTGTTGTAATCTACAAAGGAACATATATAATAAACCTGTTCCTAAGGCAAATCGAGGGTCAGAATTCCAACAATAGGTATCAGAGCAGGTTATATTTGAAGAGTCTAACAACTCAAGATAAGATAATAATGAATTCTGCACCTCCTTTTGGGCATGCTAAAGGGCAACACATCAACAGACCACCATTATTTAATAGAAAATACTACTCTTGGTGGAAGACAATAATGGAAGACTTCATTCAAGCTGAAAATTACGAACTATGGGTTAGAATTACTAACGGACCATTAAATCCTACTATTACTGATAGTGAAGAGAATAAGGTACCTAAACCTACAGAAAAATATGGGGAAGCCGATTACAAGATGTTAGGAAAGAATTCAAAAGCTAAGTGCATTCTCGTATGTGAATTAGGACCTGATGAGTTAAACTGCATCTCTAGTTGTGCCTCTGCAAAACAAATATGGGACATTTTAAAAAACACTCATGAAGGTACAACTCAAGTTCGTAAATTCAGAATTGTCAGACTTTGTTCTGAATATGAAGCCTTCAAGATGAAATCAAGAGAATCACTTCAATATATGATCACCAGATTTACCATTGTTGTAAACGAGTTAAGATCCTTGGGAAAAGTATACACAACTGAGGAACCAGTAGAAAAAGTACTAAGGACTCTGCCGAGATCATGGGAAATAAAAGTTACTGCAATCAGAGAAGCCAAGGATCTAACCAATATGACTTTGTATGAATTAGTACGAAATCTCAAAACTTATGAGATAAATGTTGACAAAAGAGGTGAAGGATTTGGATTTAAAGCAACTGAAAGTGATGAATCTGACATAGATGATGATGATCTTGCTCTGATAAGTAAGAACTTCAAGAAACTCTTAAAAAGGAGATTAAACGCTAGAAAGAAATCACCACCCCAAAAAAGAAAAAACTCTTGAGAGATCACAAAGCAAAGGCTGCTTCAAGTGTGGTAAGACAGATCATCAGATCAAGGATTTAATGGAAAAAGGAAAAAGCTGAAAAAGAAAGGAAGGAACTCTTTAATAAAAAGAAAAACAAAGGAAAAGAACAAGCAATGTATGCAGCTTGGGGAACAGGTTCTTCGGACATGTATGAAGAAGATGATGAGGACATTGCTTTGACGGCGATAGAAGAATCAGATTCTGAAGATGAATCAGACTTTGAAGAAACTGAGGTAAATCTTCTTAACCTAAAAGATAAACTAGTAAAGTTCTCTAAGAAAAAACTTTCATTGTTATTGCTTGCTTCCATAGACACAATTCAAGAACTTGTTAACACCAAGAGCCAACTACTAGCTTCCTTATCTAGCTTAAAGTTTGAGCACATTGATCTTAATAAAAACAAACATGACCTTCAAGGGAAAATCAAGCAACTTGAATCTCACAATCTGAAACTAAGAACTGAGAATCTAAAATTAAAAGTTCTTGGTAAAGAAAGAGGGGGTGAACTGCCTGACCAAAAACTTAAGGTCGACAAACTCAAAAATAACATAAACTAGAAAAGGAAATCTCTAGGAGAATAAATCTTGAATTAAGTAGGATGAGAAGTGATCTGGAAAGAGCAAATAAGTGGACAAAATCTCCATGATAGTAACCCATCTAGGTAACAATAGTAGGAACATTAAAACTGGAATAGGGTATGAACAACCCATAAATGGGAATCCTATGTTTTGTATTATTTGTGGTATCTCAGGTCACTCTAAACTATATTTTCCTAAATACAAAGCTAGTGCAGAAAATAATGCAAGAGGAACTTATAAAATTGTTCAAAGGAACAGGTATACTCAAAGGAAAATAATTTGCCCAAGTGGGCTTATAGAGATCTTATTCATCCTTTTTATCAATACAAAGGACCCAAGCTAGTCTGGGTTCCTAAATCTAACCTTTGAATTTGCACGAAAAGTGAGAGAAAGCAGACAACATTCACCAATTGAACATGTTTATTTCAGATGCATGATTATAACTAGAAAAAATTCCTCTCACTTGAAAAAAGGGGGAATGGATGAATAACATTGACTGAGAAAAAAAAGAGTTGAAAAAAAAAGGAGAAAGACTGAAGAAGCATGTTGAAAGAAACAGGTTTAACCTATACAATATCTAACAATTATGCACACTAAGATGATCAATCAATCAAAAATATGATCAGCCAAGGAAAACACTTTGAAAAGAAACAATTTGAAACTTGGGCATAATTAAGGTTACGTAAGTATCAAAAAATGGCTAATGAACATTGCGCATACTGCCCTCTAATATTGAATTTTATGCTCAGTTTTGTACATTAAGTTGTATATCTCTATACCACTTTTAAAGTCATGCTACTTATGCACTATAACATTGTATTTGCATCTAGCATAGGAGAGAAACCAAGTAAAATTGAAGCAAAATTCAGCATTATCCAGAGATCTGAAGTATGTTCACTATAATTATTCATGATTAAATATAAAGTCAATGCACTTGAACCTATTTCTTCCACTTGTCCCAAAAGATATTCATGCTTTAAATACTACAAAAACAAATATCTTCTTAAAAAGCCTTATTCCAATGTGATGGTTTATGGTTGAGATAAATTTGATGGAGGACACTCTTCTTTGGTTCCTTATAAATACAGATTAAAAGTAGAGTGTGCTGGCTCTTAGGGGGAATCTTTTGTATTGAGTAAAGTCTTGGAGGATTTACATTGTGAGGGGGAATATTTTGGAGACCGTATACTTGCACAAAGTTCACTTGTTAGGCTAAACTTGGTGCATCTAGTGAGGGGGAATCGATGAGAAATCCATCTGCCGAACCTAGTTCTTCTATTGGGAACCATATAAACTGGGATTTCGAATTGATATAAAAAAATTATAGTTGGTGTTGCACCTGATAGTACACGTCCAGGGAACAGATTGAGAGAACATGTTCCTTTAAAAGTGATATTCGAGAAAATTTGTTCCTCTTGCTGACTCTATTGAAATTAGAGATGAGTGAACTATTGTTTCTGCAGAAGGAACATGATTGATTGAACAAATTCCTTAAAAGTGATATAAAAAGACAAAAAAAGGGGATTGATCGTGCATAAACCAAGGTTAACTTTTAAATTGAGAAGGCTGCTAATTTTTTTAATCCAAAAGATATTTTTGATGCTGAAAATGACTTCTATTTATCCTCTCATCTTTTGATATTACCTAGCCACTCTATCCTTTGACTTCCAAAATTTTTTTCATCAAAAGTGTTTGATTCTATGTCAAATTTTGATTATATTTGTAGTGTATATGCTTTTTAATTTAATGCTAATGTTGGGTTTGATTTTCAGGCTAATGTCTATCTCCTATGTTTGCGCAAATGCTTTGATATAGCTCATTGGGTTCTTGATTTTTAAGTGTTTGTGTAAGTGATAGCCCCAGTGGCCATGAGTATCGAATTTGCCTAATGTCAAAAGGGCGAAACAGCTGCATATGAGTTATGTGTACCTATTCAATGCAAGCAGATGAAATTTGTCATAGTCAAAAAGGGGGACTTTGTTAAAGTGACGTTGTTTTGAAGTATGGAAAAGTTAAGGAGTTGTAGTAGTAACATGGCAAAAGAAGGCAGATGTGTGTCTTATTTGCTGAGTTCGAAATGTATAATTGTCATCATCAAAAAGGAGGAATTTGTTAGAATGATAAAGATTTCGATAATTGACAAATACAGAAACATATGAAAGAAACAGATTGTACAGATGTGTTCCTTACAGAACAAATCCGACTTGGATAAGGAGAATGTCAACCACGTGAATTAGAAGTTATAAAGCTGCAGAATTATTGTTTTTTTGACAAGCAACCAGTAGAAAAAGGTTCCTTTTATAAAGGAGTTCAAACCCAAGTGAAAGAAGGAAAACTAATTCCTATTTAAGGAAATTTATTTAAGGAAATTGTGTTTTCTTATTTATTTAAGGAAATTGTGCTTTCTTATTTATTTAAGGAAATTCTGTAGAAAAGGAGTCCAAGTAGAAGTAAACAAGGATTTGTAGAAGGCAAATACAAGTTGAATTATACAAGGAGTTGTTGAAGTTCAGATCTATAAATAGGGAGCTATTTGCATCAGAAAAATTTGCGCACTTACATAGAGAGAAGATCAAAACACAACCAAGAGGTTTGAGAGAGTTTTGAGATTTATTTGGGGTGTTGCAATTTGTGAGGAAAAATTGTAAGATTGTATTCAAGAGTCTTGTTCACAATCTGGGTTGTGAGTAGGAGTTGTTCGACAAGTTGTAGAATTTGAAGAGCATTAGAAGATATAAAACCGAGGGTTTTGTGTCTTTGGGTAGCTAGAAATTAGAGTTTATAATTTCTTAGCTAGGAATTAGAGTTTATAATTCCTCTAGGAATTAGAGTTTATAATTCCTTAGGTTACATAGCTTTGTAATCTTTTGTTGATACTTGAAGTTTAATAAAGTGGAGTTAAATCCTACAGAGGTGTAGGTCATGGTTTTACCCTTAAGAGTTGGGGTTTTCCACTATAAAATATTATGTTATTATTTTATTTGTTTCACAAAACGTAATTGTTGTAATCCGCAAAGGAACATATAGAATAAACTTGTTCTTAAGGCGAATTCGAGGGTCAGAATTCCAACACATGTTAGTCAATATATTTTATCTATGTGTAGATGTTAGCACTCATGTGTGTATTAAAAGAAATGAAATGTTCTGGGGTGATAAAACACAAGTGAAATTAGAGTGTGTAGTTGAGATTGTGGATATAGATTTGGGGGAGATGGTAGACCATTTTTTAAAACTTAAGTACATATGACATAGATTATTCCATTTATTTAGTTATATAAGAAACGTTATTAATAAAATACACCTTTATGAATTATTTTACTAGTAATTAGAATCAACAAGGAAGAAATGTTGATAGTATAATTAAATATTTGTCAAATAATAAATTTTGTCATTTGTGTTATACAAACTAAAAAGGAAAATGTGTCATAAAAATTGAGATAGGAGGAGTAATTGTTAATTCAATATAATCTAATGTTTGAAGTGCCATTGTTAACTTTTTTTTCTAGATTGGTTTTCACTTCTAAAGGTTTCGAACCTTGTTTCCTCTTTGCTGATTTTGCATTTCAATTTGTTTACACAACTTCAATGGTATAAGATCATTAATTTTCATTGTTTTTCTTTCTTCTTCAATCACAACATTCCTGAAATTTTGACTTGCTCTTGAGTAATATACTTTCATCCACTAATTTGTCAATTAAATGTATATATTTTGTAACCCTCCTTGGAGTAGCACTTTCACCCGTTGCAATGAGCAATAAAATCTTGAATCGAAACCTATGAAAAATAGATGAAAATATATTTATATATATATATATATATATCCATAAAATATTAAAAAATATTAAAATGTAGCTATTTGTTTAAAATATATATTAATGTTTGTCATATTCTATAGTGTTGGTGATCGTGAAGGTAAGTGCTAGTTTTGGTATTGATAGTTGTGACCGTAAAAGTGGTCCTAATTATGATAGAAGAAGTACTTGGTGTTTCAGTGACAATGACAATGGTGGAGTTAATTCATGTTAGTAGTTGGTAATGTTGGTGCCAAAAAATTGTGGTTGATTATATGTTGGTGGTAGTTGTGAGGAAAAGGTAGTTGATCGTAAAACGGAATCTCCCACATTTGCAATTTATAAAAAAAATAATCTACAATTTATTTAAGAATATATGCAAAGTTTATGAAATATTAAAATTAATTTAAATTTTAAAAATTGTTATGAAACTATATGAAATTAGAAGACGAATAAAGTAGGGAGAAGAGAAAAGATTTCTTATTCATCTTGAAGTATATTCATGATTCATTGATCTTTCACCAATCTTATTTACAATGAAGGAAAACCCTTTATTTATAGGAAAAACCTTACTTGGTCCCCATTTAGGATTCCTAACCATATCCTACAAGAACTCCACATAATTAGACATTCACTATAATACAAATTGTTTATAATACTCTCTTGAATGTCGGTAGATTATGTTCCTTATTAAAACCTTACTAGATAAAAACCCAGTGGGAAAAAAGATCTAGTGAAGGAAAAAGAGTACACATATCTAATAATAAGAATTATGGATGCCTCATTAAAAACCTTAAAAGGAAAACCCTATGGGACAAAACCTTGTGAGGAAAAAAGAGTACATAGCGTATTAACTTCCCCTTATGAGAATATCAATTCAGAGACTAGAATCTTACTTTTACAAGGTTGTGCACCATCTCTTGAAAGTTGTAGTTGGTAGAGACTTGGTGAATAAATCAACAATAATATTACTTGAACAGACCTCTTGCATGTTGATATCATTCTTGGGAGCTTATGAGTGTAGAAAAACCTTGATGAAATATGTTTTCTTCTATCTGCTTTTATGAATCTTTCCTTCAGGGTCAAAGATTTCTGCAAGTTCCTTACTTCAACTTCTTTAAGCAAATAATCTATTGCCTTTTGAAAACTCTTCAAGAGTTTAAATTATAGTTATCAACTTGCATTACAATACTTGTATATGCTCTATGCATTTTGGATCTATTTAATCCTTATGAGGATGATAAACAAGTTTTCCAAAAACTTGTATATGCTTTAGATTTTGAACCCATTGGATATTTTCATATCAATTTTGTCAAGTAACAACATTTAATATTAGAAGTATGACATTTTCTAGTGCCTAGATTCCATGTCAAATAAGCTTTACGCTTACCAAGATGCATCATTCCACTTTTCACTTGATAATTATTTCTACACAAGCATGCTTTAATAGTCGTAGAATTTATATCATAATAATTTTTACAATATTGCGTGCTATTGTATCAAAGATACCATCAATGATATATCATTTTTCATTGATTCACAATATGACACAACTTATTGAGATCTCATCACTTCATTATTTCTAGGTAGCTACCCTTCTCATGAGGTTTCATAAAGTGTTATGTTGTGGGCTCCCCAAGAGCACATTATCTTCTTATTATGATCATTTTGATTCTTTGATCCCACCCCTTTTTCAAGAATTATTTTATTCAGAATTGATTAGTCTATCATGCTTCATGCATGTCGTAGACTCTATCCTTAAGGGACATTCAATAAGAGTATTTACAACTCTTATGTTGTTTCTAATCTCCCCTTTATGTTAGACAAACTAACATATATCTCAATTTTTGGAGAATTTATCCTTGTGCATCAATGTATATTCATTGATTATATACCACATATAAAAATAATCAGAAGAAAAATATTTGGTCCCCGACCATAAATCAATTGAAAGAAAATTTGATCATAATTTATCGGTCTGATGCGTACAATTAATTTTGTATGCAATATCGTATTTCATATCAACATATGAAGATTTATTTTTATAAACAATGATTTTACTATTTGAGAATTTAGTGTCACATCATCTTGAGTATTTATCAATATTATAAGATAAATTGTCTTGATTACATATTCTGAAATTGTGCTCTTAACTCAATTATTTTTGCACAAATAATTTTGTGAATGTCAAACAACATGTTGACAACAAACGCAAATGTGATTATCTTATAGATGTATCTTTTTCTCATATCACATGATAGGTGAACGGGCTCATATTCACCTTTTATACTTTTCAGAACTTAGGGATTTAGTCCCAACTTTAGCTGATCCAATCAACTTACATGAGAACAAGCAATAAAAAGAATTCTCAAAGAATCTTGTAGTTCTTCAATGTATGTCTATTATTCAATATACACATCTTTGGATGACCAAGATATTCATGTCAACTAATAAAATTATTAGTATTAATAAACTTCATATTTGCTATGGCATGCGTCTTTTGCTATAATAAATTTCTTATTTATTATTATTATTTGATAAAATTTCAACCTTAATACTCCCGGAGTAAATTTCATATTTATTTTTCTCAATTACTCTACCTTTTCTAAAGGTGAGCCGTGATCCCCATAACTGAATAGACTTATATGATTATCAGAAAATAGTGTATGTAATCGTATTATTTAAGTCAATACTTTTGCAAACATCAAGTTGCGAGATAGCAATATGCACACATGAGACCATCTAGAAGAAACATCAACTAGGACCATTAAGTATCTAAACAATCCACTAGGTGGATGAATAAGTCCACAAATATATGTATACGTTCCTAGAATGCAGGAGATTCAATTCAACTTTCGTTTATGATGGTCTTATAATTATTTTGCCTTGCTAACTAATAACAGATAGTATTAAATAATATTAGTATTTACTGTGTACTAATCCTAGTCCTATTAGGATTAGTACTCCTTAATCCTAGTCCTATTAGGATTAGTACTCCTTCCTATATCTCCTATATATATCTCCCATGTATTCCCTTATTAGGTTAACACTTCAATACAATCAATATTCCTTCATGGTATCAAGAGCCAGAAAACCTAGATCTTCTTTTCTCTAGGTTTTTTTCTCTCTTTAGGGCACCGATCGTTCCCTCTCTTCTCTTGGGCGGCGGCAGCCATGACAACCGAGGTGGATCCTCTCGATTCACTTCCTTCTGGCGTTATACTCCTACTCAGGCATCTTCATGCCCTAATTCCCGAAAAATTATCAGACATAAATTACCCTACATGGAAAATCACCGTTCTTACAGCCCTTGAGGCCAATTACCTTCTCAAATACGTCGATGGAAGCACAGAACCGCCGCCGGCAGTCATCACCGCCACGGACAAATCAGAAAAAACCAATCCGGCCCATGCCGCCTGGAAAGCCGTGGATGGCCAGATCCGATCATGTTTGATTGCGCTCATCTCTCCCACGGTTCAGAAACACGTCCGATCCTACACAACTACTTCAGCCCTGTGGACGGCCCTCGCAACACGTTATGCATCAATTTCCCACTCTCATATTTTTCAATTGCGTGATCGTATCCACACAATTACCAAAGGCACGAAAACTATGGCGGAGTATTTAGACGAGGTATCCACCATCATCACAGCCCTCGACACCGTGAACGAAATCATTCCCGAAAAAGATCTCATCATGTGCGTCGTTCGGGGGCTCCCATCAGCTTACTCCTCCATTAAACAGGCGGTTCGCATCAGTCCAACGCCCGTTGACCTGGATACTCTCTCCTCGTGGCTAAAAAGTGAAGAAATCAACGTGGATCTGGAGAGCAAACTTCTTCTCCGAGAAGCCGCTGTTATGGAGCCGGCCACCGCCCTCACCGCAAGCCAGAACTATCGCGGGGGGCGTGGTGGCGGCCGGCAGGGGAGCCGCGGCGGCTACGGCAGAAACAGCGGAGGCCGCGGGCGCGGCGGTCGGCAGGGCAGTCGTCCGCCGTACGACGGTCAGCAGCACGGCAGCAACAACAGCCTGCACTCCTTCGGCAGCGGCGGGCAGTCATCTTCCAGCGGCGGGCAGGGCACTTACGAGCGGGATCGTCCAACTTGTCAAATCTGTCAGAAAACAGGACACACCGCTGTTCGTTGCTGGTTTCGGTATGAGGAGAGCCGAAATAGTGATAACCGTGCCAATTATGCATCTCAAGCCGGCCCTTCCTCTGAATGGCTGTTGGATACTAGGGCCAACATGCACGTTACTTCTGATCTATCCAAGCTTAACGCTCCAAATCCATATCATGGCTCCAATGGTATTACTGTTGGCAACGGTGAGTCCCTTAATATTTCTCACACTGGCACGGGTACCATTAAAACCCCCACCGCTATCTTTCACCTAGGTAACCTTACCCACGTCCCTTCTATTAAATCCAATCTCCTTTCAGTTCACCAATTCACAAAAGACAATAATTGCTCACTCTTGTTCACCTCTAATGATTTTCAGATCCTAGACAATACTACCAAGAGGGTGATTTTTCAGGGCCCCTGTGAGCATGGTCTGTACGTTCTTCCTGGCACAAGTTCGTCTGCCCACCCAGTTTCAGAAAGCGTTCCTGTGGCTCCGGTGGCTCTTTCGGCTGATGGCCACAGTCTGTTGTGGCACAGTCGTCTGGGTCACCCGTCTACTCAAATAATAAATTCTTTAATGTCTCAATTAGGTTTTTCTTCCATTCATGTAAACAATTGTGACTCCTGTTCAATTGCTAAATCTCATAAATTACCTTTTACTTTATCTGAGAAGCGTACAACTGCACCTTTTCAACTTATTCATTCTGACCTATGGGGTCCTACTGCTGTTCCTTCATTTGCTGGTTTTCGCTATTATATTTGTTTTGTGGATGATTTTACAAAATACACTTGGTTGTACCCACTAAAACACAAATCACAGGCATACACCACCTTTGTCACTTTTGAAAAAATGGTCAAAACACAATTCAATTCTCATGTTAAACTTTTTCGAAGTGACAATGGAAAGGAATATGTCAATAACATCTTTGGCCAGTTTCTGCAATCCCTGGGAATTATACATCAAACCTCCTGTCCATACACTCCCGAACAGAATGGGGTGGCTGAGCGTAAGCATCGCCATCTCATTGAAACGGTGGTTACTCTTCTACATCAATCTCATCTCCCTGTCTCCTTTTGGGTAGAAGCTCTAGCCACCGCAAACTACCTCATTAACAGAATGCCCAGTCACACTCTCTCCAACAAATCACCCTATCAACTCCTTTACCAAGAACTTCCCAATTATACCAACCTCCGCGTCTTTGGGTGTCTTGCCTACCCTTGGCTACGCCCTCATATTACTCACAAATTACAACCCCGATCCCGTCCTTGTATTTTTTTGGGCTATCATCCTACCTCCAAGGGTTATCGCTGTCTTGACCCACAAACTCATAAAGTCTACATATCTCGTCATGTCAAATTTGTCGAAAATGAGTTTCCCTACGAGTCTATTTCCTCCTCCACAAATACATCATTCATTGGCGTCCTTCCCCTTTTTCCAACATACTCACAGGGTCCCTCACCACCTTCCCCCACACCTCCACCCACTACCCAACCACCCCTCATCACCCCTTCGACCGTCACCCACAATACACCCGCAACCACCACCCACACTCACAACCAACCCGAACCACCCCATACCCACAACATCTCCAGCCCGATCCGTTTTGGGTCCTTCCCGGCCACCCCCGAATCACCACCGCCCGTGCCACCCCCCAATACTCATCCCATGTTAACCCGTGGCAAAGCCGGTATCTTTAAACCCAAAACCTTTCAGGCTACCATACTACCAAATACACCCCTTCCCGATAGTGAACCAACAACCTACTCTGTTGCCTCAAAAAATGCTTATTGGCGTCATGCTATGGATGACGAGTTTAAGGCTTTGACTGATCAGAAAACTTGGGTTCTTGTACCTAAGCCCCATGGGCGGCACCCAGTGGGCTGTAAATGGGTGTACAAAATTAAACACAATGCGGATGGCAGTATTTCCAGGTACAAGGCTCGTTTGGTTGCTAAAGGCTACAATCAGGAGTATGGGCTTGATTACTCCGAGACATTCAGTCCTGTTATTCGGCAGGAAACCATTCGCCTGGTACTGTCACTCGCCGTGCGCAACAATTGGCTCATCAATCAGTTGGATGTTTCCAATGCTTTTCTTCATGGCATGCTTGATGAAACTATCTACATGACGCAACCACCGGGCTATGTTGATCCCCGCTTCCCTCAACATGTTTGCAAACTCCAGAAGTCTCTGTATGGGCTCAAGCAAGCCCCCCGTGCTTGGTACACACGTCTGAAAACGTTCCTCCAGGGACTCGGCTTCACGTGTTGCGTACACGACACGAGTCTGTTTACTCGACATTCAGCACACGGTACAGTCATTCTTCTTGTCTATGTAGATGATATCATTATTACAGGCTCTACTGCAGCTCTCATTCAGGATGTCACTCGAGCTATGCATACTACCTTCAAAATGAAGGACCTTGGCCCGTTACATTATTTTCTGGGAATGGAGGTTTCTCGGACAGGAAGCGGCTTGTTTCTTCATCAGTCAAAATATGCTCGAGATCTGTTGCAGAAAGCTGGACTGGAAAAATGCACCAGTCAACCAACACCGATGGCAGTCTCTTCGTCTACGAATGGAGCCGACACCCCCTTTGCCGATATCACCCACTTCCGCAGCCTCATTGGGGCTCTACAGTATCTGGCCATTACCCGTCCTGACATCCAGTTTGCTGTCAACCGAGTTGCTCAGCGCATGCATCAACCAAGTGAACATGATTACCATTGTCTAAAACGCATTCTCAGGTACATTTTTGGCACTCTTGGTCGTGGTTTACTCATTCGACCCGGGGACTTGGAGCTTCGGGGTTTCTCAGATTCAGATTGGGCGAATGATAAAAATGACAGAAAATCTACATCGGGGTTTCTCATTTTTTTGGGGCCGAACCTGATCTCCTGGTGTACAAAAAAACAACCCAAGGTCTCTCGGTCCTCGACTGAAGCTGAATACCGCGCCCTTGCTCTTCTTGCTGCTGAGACCATGTGGGTCACATATATTCTTCGCGAACTCCGCGCCACTCACACTGTTCCTGCTCTCTATTGTGACAACAAATCAACCATCTGTGTGGCCAAGAATTCCGTCCTACACACCAGAATGAAGCATGTTGATACCGATTGTCTCTTTGTTCGCGATGAAGTTCAGGCCGGCACCATGACTGTGCAGTATGTACCCACTGAAGAACAACCGGCTGATATTCTCACCAAGCCTCTCCCGAGCCGACAGCACGATTACCTCAGTTCCAAGCTTCCGTTCGCTTCCGCTCAGCTCAGCTTGAGGGGGGATAATAACAAATAGTATTAAATAAATAGTATTAAATAATATTAGTATTTGCTGTGTACTAATCCTAGTCCTATTAGGATTAGTACTCCTTAATCCTAGTCCTATTAGGATTAGTACTCCTTCCTTACAATCAATATTCCTTCACTAACAAGCAGTACAAGAAAATTCACCATTTAAAAGAATTTTTAGGTTCTTCCATGGAAGTACTTTTTAATTTTTCATAATTTATGTAAACATTATAGATTAATGATGTCCCAAATAATCGTGCCAAATTAAGAAAGTATTGGAATTAATAAACTTTTTATTTATTATATAATGTGCCTCAATTGCACTAATTTTTGTCCATTACAAACTTGAAGATAAAGTATGAAACTTTTCTATAATACATGTCTTCTTAGAGACATTCTTGGTTATACCACATCATTGACCAAAGGTCGCAATCTTTCACACGCCTAGCATGGTGGCTTACACCTCATTCCTATAGAGAATGGATCCATATTTTAGCATTTATCAGAAGTTCTCATTCTTCATGAATGGAACACAAACATGTGAGCTTATCAAATTATGATAGCTTTAGTATCTCATTCCATATTTATATACATTATTCAATCACTTGTCTTCTTTCAGACATATTATGCACTAATACCACATTTACTTTTGTAATGGAGTAAATTCAGTAAATTTCATGACTCTTCATCTAAAACACATTAGTTTTTCTTTAGTCATTATTATATCATCAATATGGTGCATTAAGACTCAAATTCAATGTCTTATCCATATAAAAGTGTCTTAGGTAATAAATTGACGGGTCTTGAACCCAATATCTTATCATCATGGTGCATCAGGACTTTAACCCAATGTTTTACCCTCTTTGTGTGATTAGACATAAATCCATCGTCTTATTCTTTTGGTGCGATAAAACTTAAATCTATCGTCTTACCCACAATGAGGCTCATCCTCAAGCCTTCAAAATAATTGTAATTTTACCACTTTTGATGACCATTAATATGATCGTACAATATAATTACACACAGAATTGAGATTATTGATTTCTTATAATTAAAACTAGTAGTTAGTAAATATAGCTTAATAGATCACATACCTCATATAAGGTTGAAAACATACCTTTCACTAAATTGTACTTATTCAATTATTAAAATAAATTAAGAAATTATCCTCTCAATCGATTAAAATTAAACGTATAAAAAGTCAACAAGTCTCTTTAAATACTTACTTGAGATGGTACCTCCAGATCTGTCACATAAATAATTATAACATAAAGATAAATCATACCTTGAAGATATAAGAACCTTATTGCATAACTTATGCAAGATCTCTTTTCCATTTTTCTCGTCTTTTTCATCATTCTTTAAGAATAAAACAATCGTGTTGATAACGTGTTATGAAACTATATGAAATTAGAAGACGAATAAAGTAGGGAGAAGAGAAAAAATTTCTTATTCATCTTGAAATATATTCATGATTCATTGATCTTTCATCAATCTTCTTTACAATGAAGGAAAACCCTTTATTTATAGGGAAAACCTTACTTGATTCCCAAGTAGGATTCTTAACCATATCCTACAAGGACTCCACATAATTAGACATTCACTATAATACAAATTATTTATAACAAAGATAAAATAAAAATTGTTGACAATATAAAAAGGGAATGAATTCACACAAAAAAACAATATAAAATTAAATAAAACAAAAATTTCTTAGGTCTGCTATTTTTACTTCACTTTTTGAAAATGATATTTCCCCAAATCAATTTTCAAATTGGTAAGTTTTTGAAATTTGAGTAGTTAATTTAAAATTTAAATTTAGGAAGATAATAACTAATTTAATTCCTAGAAAATAGTTAACCGCATAAATCAAACATTTAAATAAGAAAAAATCATTCTTTAACTGTACCATTTACATCTTCTAAAAAATTTACTAATTTCAGATTGTTTTATCCTCTTATATTTATTTAACTACTTAAACATGGTAACACCTTTTGCTTTTCGCGTTGTTCATTCGATTGTAACGATTTTTTTATATATATATTTCATTGATTTATGACAATTAAACTTAAACTTTAGTACTTGAAGTGACAAGTAATACATATAAAATGGTGGTTGTATGCAGTATTTAGGTAGTAATTACATGTTATTGTTATCAAGTTTTAATAGACTTGGATAGTGATCGTGAAAGAATAAATATAGGTATTTTTGGCGAATTTTACTTCTATTTGATAGATCTATGGAACAATCTACTATGTCAATGAATAATGCTCTCATGCGCTAGGAGGAAAACTATGTCCATTTTTATAATTAAAGAATTTTTATTTTAATTTATAATTATCATTATGTTTTCTTTAGATTTATTGAAGAAGTTTAATTTCGAGTTACAGTTAACAAGATTCTTCTTGCGTTATTTCTATGCATGTTTATATATAAGAGCTGCAACTTTCTAACATTTACTATAGTGATTGTGGCTATCGCAGGTGCAATGTATGTGATTGTCATACTATATAACTGATAATTGTGCCATAATTTCATCTTTTTTGTTCATATAGAATAGAAAAAATGCTTTAATTGCTTTATTTTATATATTTTGTTGGCAGATGTTTAATATTTTCTCAAAGCTTTTTTTGAATATTAATTGATTTATGTTGCTGACTCACAAGGTACTCTTCCTTATTATTATTTGTACAATTCTCATTAAAATTTTGATGCACCACATTGAGTAAACAAGATTTCTATTTATTTTATCAATAAGTAAAATAATACTTCTATTATGTTATTGAAATTTCGTTTGACTTGTACAATATGAAGTAACTGTTGAAGGCATAGGAAGCTGACGATTGTAACATATCAAAGGAACAGGTTCAGGAGCTGATTGACGTGTCTACAAAAATTGTTGATAAAGAAGGAAGTTGACGATTGAAACATGTCAAAGGAACAGGTCCAATGAAGCTAACCGACGAGTTTACAGCACTGCAGAAGAAATAGAATCGCAGTAGAATTAAACTACCGATGTTAATCAGGATTATATTTCGTCTAGAATTATTATTATTATTATAGTAGTAATAGACATTGTAGTAGGACTATAAGTATAGTTAACTTAGGACTCTATATTTTTCTCCTATAAAAGGAGCTTGTAACTCAATACATCAATATATCGATAATAATCAATACAATCCTTGATTTCTCTAATCTTAGATGTGAGATTTCTACATGGATTTTACATGGTATCAGAGCTTTAAAGCTTTCTGCTCTCTGAGTATTGATAAAAAAAACCACATGTTGTTATGACCACTTCTACCAAAAACCACGTCAACCTCCTCACTTCACCAAATAATTATCGTTTGCTCCATCAAATCTAAGCTAGCAAAGTACTCATAGAAAAGAAAAAAAATATCCCAATTGATTCATATCACAGAGAATAAACCAAGTAAAAGTAGTTGTTACACTAGACAGACTGGTAGGAAAGTTGTGGCGACTAAGAAGGATAAAGGAGATATATGTGTTACTAAGGAGTTAGATCTCAAGCACCTTGACCGAAGAAAGCACACAACTAATTGTGGGCTGGTCAACTGCCAAGGAGATGTGAGAATGCTTGGAAAAAAAAGATTATATTCAAGCATCAAAAACAATTGATTTTGTTAGAGGTTTAGGCAAGACACCTTATCCCACCCTTAATCAATTTGTTAATGATCTCACATGCTTTGATATAAGGGAAGAGGAAGAAGAGGTACGAAAACAAAATCATAACGTGATATTATTTGCTCAAAAAGGCGGGAAAAGAGGAAACAACAACATCAATATACCGAAGCATTGACAAAATAAGTTTTTGCTGGGTATTCAACGATTTTTCTTCCTGGATATTTGGAAACACCAACTTCAACATACCACAACATTGACAAAATAAGTTTTTGCTGGGTATTCAAAATTTATTTTGCTGGATATTCAAAGCAAGCTAGGAGTAATTGTTCCTCTACTCACTAGCTTGAGGGAAAGTGTTGAAGAAGAATGAAGCTGAAGATTTGAACATGTCAATGGAATAGGTCTAACGCAGTTCACTGACATGTTTGCAGCAAGTGTTGATGAAGAAGAAAGTTGATGATTGGAACATGTCCAACGAAGCTGACTGACGAGTTTACAGCACCGCAGAAGAATTAGAGTCGCACTAGAATTAGACTACCGATGTTAATTAGGATTATATTTCGTCTAGAATTATTTTTATGATTAGGATTATAGTATAACTAGGATTAGATTGTTTATAATTTCATTATTAGTATTAGTAGTAATAAGTATTGTAGTAGGACTCTAAGTATAATTAACTTATGACTCTACAATTCTCTTCTATACAATACATCAATATATCAATATATCAATAATAATCAATACACATTATTTCTTAAATCCTTATATCATTATACACATTAATAATCAATATATCAATATATCAATAATAATCCTTGATTTCTTTAACCTTAGATGTGATATTTCTACAATAACATGGATACACATTTTAAATTTTTAAAAATTTAAATTTCAATAAACCATAATTTTGGTCCTTTTTTTTTAATTTAGAAAATTATATATCTTGACAAGTAGAAAATGGTTAGAAAATTCAAACATTTTATATATGCACTACAATCTCTTATTACAAATGGTTATCTCAACTTCTTTTTTTTATACTTATCTTTTTTTATATTATTTATTTGCAGTTGTTGTGCTTGATTTTTTTTTTTAAAGAATATCTTGAATCCAAGTGCTATTTCTATATTTCTTTTCATTTTTATGTCATGAAATTCAAAAGATGATGATGTTTGGAAGATCCTTGAAGTAGAAAAACAATATTAAAATTACTTCAATTAATTGCCACAAATTCGTTTTTATAATATATTTAGAACTTAACAAATTTTTTCACTATAGTAATTCTTCTCATTTTTTCCTTCAGATTTTTAACCTTAGCATAAAATAAATGAGAAATTGTCATAGAAAAAAGTATAAAATTAAAAATTATTATAGCCAGAGTATGTGCTCATTTAGGAGTTGAATACTTATCATAGCAACAATTATATTACTCCACATTCAATTTTTTATTTTAAGTAATGGTCAAATTTTTAATGTAAAATTTAGTAAAAATAATTTTATTTAATTAGATTTTTTTTCCATGCAATGTTCTTGATATTTAATTGAAGTTATGTAAGATTCCATGTTATCTTAGTAGAGGCTAAAAGATAAATTAGGAGATATAATAAAATTAAGTATAAATTTAAGGAATCCCATAGTGTAATTCAATAATTACATTCTGTCCCGACAAGTTTAGTAATTACAAAAAATCCCTTAAATTTGTTGAGCCGTGATACTTTAGAATGTAGTGATACATGGTAAATGATACATGGTAACTTAAAACTGTTAAGAAAAAATAGGGGATAAAAACGGTAAATTTAATGTTGTTACTAAAATAGCTTAATTTGTGGTAACAGATCATTAATCAGCATTAAATTAGCACTTAATTGGATATTAATTTCAAAATTTGAAAATCAAAGATCATATCACTTTTTTTGAAAACAATTTTTTTAAAACAGTCTGTTAAAATTGGAGCTAGCGAAATTTTATTGTTGTCGCAGTTGGTTTTTGAAGATGAATACTTCGATTTTGATGAGACATTCCGAAATTTGGGTGAACGAATTGCAGTATGAAAGTTACAAAATTGATGGAATCGTTGTTGGAGATTCAATTTCGTTTTCTAATCTCAAAGCAGCAATTGCGGCCGAGTTGGATATTGATGTATCAAGGAAAGAAATTGAAATTCGATACATTGTAGAAGGTAACTCCTGTCCGATGAAACTTAAGAACGATATGAGTGTTAAACTATATTTTGAACTGAAAAAAAATGAGCCTGGATTTTCAGTATATCCATTATGTATTGACACAATTGAGAAGAATAGTGGTACTGTACATAACTTTGATGGAAGAAGTGGAGAAATAACGTGTGTAGAAGGCACAACAAATGATACACAGGCTTTGGCAATAGTTGAAAATAGCTTATTTGAGTCACATGAAAATGCAGAAGTTGGAGTTGCAAATGTTATAATCAATTCAGATATTGTTGATGTGAAGACAGGTCAGATATATAAGGATAAAGCAACACTTGTAGATGTGATGACGAAATA
>NC_028648.1:69679137-69680317 GCF_001406875.1 Solanum pennellii | reverse complement strand
TTAAACTTAGTGAATGATACATTATAACAAATTTCAAAACATGTATCAGTACATCAACTAAACAACTAATACCTTACTGATACATGATATCATTCAGGAATTCATACTACATGCAAAACATGTGATACATATCTACTACATGTATCAGTACATTGACTAAACAATGTACACACAGATTCTACATGTATCATCAAGCACAGTTTATACTTTACTAAACTTATTGAATGATACATTATAATAATTTTCAAAAACTTAATGATACATATAAAATATTATGAAACACAACAAATTCATGTATCAGTTGACCATCTAAAACACTATACGCCCTTTTTCAAATGTATCAGCAAGCACACTTGATTCCTTAAAAATTTTACTAATTTAAACAACACCATTTTTAAGTACAAAAATACTAACCCGAGACAATGTAGGCCTAACGACAATGTTTGCTGCTTCTTTTTTCCTTTTTTGTTGTATTTTGACAACCTTTGATGTTTCGCCAGAGTCTTTGTTTGAATCCTTCTGAAGATTCATAGGATCGTGTAAAGACTTTTTCCTATTTTCTTTCCAATTATCATCGTCGAAATCATATATCCTTCTATTAATTGACGGATCCATTACTATGATGTAATAGAACAATTAACAAAAACAAAAAAGAGAAGAGTATGCGAATTGATGATGGATTAATAATAAAAAGATGCTGGGTTCATACGATTCCAGATTAGGAAGAAATAGACGATGATGGATTAAGAATTTCAAGAAGAAAAGAAAAAAATAAAACTGTTGAGATGAATGAAGACGATTAAGGGAAAAAAAAGAAGTGAAACTTGATGTTAGTAAGAACAAAACGGTAGAATGCACTGGAAGTTACCCTGCTTCCTGATTTTTTGAATTTTGAACTTCAAAATTTCAAAATTTGTTCTTTTATTTAAATTTAATAATTCAAAATCAAAAAGCTGATTAAAAGGTTGAGTGTTAAATGGATAAAATTTAAAATTCAAAAACTGATTTAAGAGGTTGAGTGTTTTAATGGAGAAAAANTTCTGAAATTTGGGTACTGAAATCGACTCTCTGAACTTTGTAACGGAATGGCAGGACGGACCGTCGTGGGCACGGCGGACCGTCACAGACCCTTTAGTAAAAATTGAGTCTCTCAACTCTGTGACGGAGCAGCAGGACGGAC
>NC_028648.1:69669137-69674137 GCF_001406875.1 Solanum pennellii | reverse complement strand
CCAATGGTTATTTTTTTTGTTTGAATTGGTTTGATTTTAGAAATTTAAAACTTACTAGATTGGTTTGGTTTTAATTTTAATTAATAACCGATCCAAAGCAAACCACGAACACCCCTACGTGTGGGAGTGCCCTTGAAAGGGATAAACATTTTTTTTAAAAAAAAAACAGATTTTTTTATAAATGAGTTGAAAACATTTCACCAAAATCATATTTGACTAAATTCATATTTGCTTATATTCTATTTGGACGAATTGTAATCCAAATCATTTAGTTCAATCCATTCAAATCCAATCCAACCATTTGCTACCCCTAACCAACACCAGTAAACATAAATATTTTAATTTTATAGTTGTGGTTTATCCAACGTATCAATATAACAGCCAAGCACATAAACGTGATTGACCTTCCCAGTTGAAATCAACTGCATCAACAAATTCCTTTGGTTTGCTGTTTGGAATCCGAATAAGGTAAGAGGGGGTGGGGGGGTTCATCACCAAGTCCAATAAAGTAGCATTTGCACAAGGAACAACTTTCACAATGTATTTGTCAGTTAACAGTTGTCATGGGAAGGAAGAGATGTCAAACAGTTTGTGCCAAAATAGATAACAAACAAATTGGTTTGCAAATAAGTATATACTAAAGATACATAACATTCACAAGGTTTAGAAACCAAGGGAGGTACACTGCTTCTTAGCATGTTCTGGTATCAGTTTGTTCAAGAGCTCTGCAGATGCTCCTTTCAACTCTGTAGATGAAATTGCACAAAAATAAGTAACCAAGAAAACTTCAATTCCTTAAAAGTACTGGTAAGAGAATGATTAAACCTTGAGGCCTGAAGTTGAAGAGAGGTGGCAATGGCCGACCATTAGGGAGACGAGTCTTAGGATCACGAAGCTCATCGAAGAAAGAGTGGATGCAAGCCTCCAACTGCAAATGGGAATCAAATAGATATTACAATAGCTTAATGGAAATTGTTTTCTAATAAGTAGAAACAACAGACGTTGTCTTGCATGTCATACCAAACATGAAAGAAAGGTACCTAGCTCTTCATCATTTTTATGCACTTAAAATGCATCCAAATTATGCAATCAAATGATTATAAAAACATCCTACTCCGCAAGTAACACAATCTATTTCATAGAATTATGTTATATAACAGAAATGATACAACAAAGATCATATCAGGATCCAATTAGTTTTGGACAACACAACAAGATCAGGGCTCATATCAGCTGCAAAAGCACTTCTCAAAAAATATATCAGCCCAAGAAATTAAAGAAACTAATTCTTAAGTTATGAAAAACCTAATTCAGAAATGACTTGACCTGTTGTCTAAAGCATTTTAAAGGTGTAAAGATGTGAAACTAATTTTTCTGTTGTTACTGTTAAGGTAGGGCCCTTAGGTAGTTTGGCACAATTTAAGATGGGAACAGATTGTCCAGTGTTAAGAAACAAATAGGGGAAAAACAACTTTAAGTGGACTGACAACCTAGTTTTTTTTTTCTTCTTTGTTAGGATAAAAGAAAAGACAGTTGTTTCGATGGGAAATTCTAAACAAAGCCAAGTAATGCATACAATACAAAGAGCATGTGGTCCTATCACTCTGATGACATGATGCCCTTTTACTTATTCTTGGTTCCACGATCATCTAAAAGCAACTCCAGAGGAAAGCCTCCTAAATTAACCTTCAGAATCATACAACTGATTGTTCCCCTCACATTGTGGTCTGAAGTTTGACCAGGTACTCCTGCGTAATATGGTTTCTTGATATGCCCCATTCATCTATATTTGCAGCTGAGAAATTGAGGGAAAAAAGTTTTAAACTTACTGCAGTAGACCGCAAATTTGGAGAATACTGGAGAAGCCTTGACACAAGATCGACAGCTTCAGGAGGCATCCGCTTATGAAAAATCTGGAATAAAAAAAAGAAGCAATGAGTATACAAGTGTGCAAGGAATGATCAGCACTGTATTCTCTATGCAGGAACAGAGACCGAGAACCTCACTTTATGCCAAGGGTGAGCTTTGATTTGTGGGAATTTGAACTCAGTGTAATTTGGATTCATACACTTGATTTCCTCCCGAGTTGGTGTTCCAAGAACCTAGACCATACAAGATTTCAGTACAATTGCATTCTGCAATCAGAAGATCATGAAATTAAGTTCATCATTACTCGAGTGAAGATACCTTGATAATTTCCACAAGCTGATCAACTCCACTCTCACCAGGAAAGAGGGGCTATGGATATTGAAACATAAAAAGATTAGAAAGATGTCAAGAATCATGAAATTGTTCCTGCCTAAAATTAAAGAATAAGATTCTGAAAGAATAAGACCTGCCCAAGAAGCAGTTCAGCAAGGACACAACCCACAGACCAAATGTCAATTGCAAATGTGTATCCTGTTGCTCCAAATATAAGTTCAGGCGCACGATAGTAACGAGAACAAATGTATGAAATATTTGGCTCGCCTTTGACCTGAAAGATAATATATAACTTTAGGCAGCTATTTAAGAGGAACATGAAGATCAAAATAAACACAAGATTGAGCTGAACTCTTCTGATACCACAGAGAAAAATGAAGCCGAGAAAAGAATAAAGTGTGGGCTTCTAGGAGAATTGATCAAGTCTAACTTGATTGACATTAATGAAAAGCAAATCTTTTGTTCAGGTAGAATCCTTCTTTGATATAGTACACTGTTGAAAGTTACTTGTTTATCATTTGGTTGACAGACAACTGGGCCAGAGATCATGATCATGAAATACACTCATCAAAAATGGGAGAGACTAATTCAATTCTAACTGTTAGTGCTCCGCCTCAGAAACTAGAACAGTAGAATAAGTAGAAAACAATACTGATTTGTTATAATCCAAAACGCTGTGCTTCCCTAAGTAATCAAGGACAGACAATGTAACCCAAAAAAAAAGGCAGACCGGGTCGGGGGATGAGCTCGACCACAAGGGTCTATTGTACGCAGCCTTACCCTACATTTCTGCAACAGGCTGTTTCCACAGCTCAAACCCATGACCTCCTGGTCACATGGAAGCAATGTAACATTGTTCAACTTCTGTAAAATCCTAGTAACTACATGACAAACATAACCATCACTTGTCAATGACAAAACGAATGCGCGAAACCACAGCTGTTTTCTGATTTATTTCCAAGTGAATGATAGTAGTGCACAACCACAAAAACTCATCATAAAAGATGGCAGATAACCATATCATTCTTGGTTTTATAGACAAATATTAATGAGATTCCTAGTCTTCGTGAAATGGATAGGTGACAAAAGTAGCATACATGAACTTCTAAGTTGCAAAACTGCTATTACTGAATAAATAAACGTTGTGCTTTGTAACCTTGAGTTAGTCAACTTTCGAGTAGTCACAAACAAAAAAATTACAAGTTACAATTACCAGAACTTTTGCACTCCCAAAATCACAGAGCTTAAGCTGGTGAGTATGTGGGTTGACCTGCCATAAATAACTGCAATAGTCAATATCATTATATCATAAACCTTTTAATAGATACTCTTAAGCTCTGAAAAAACAGACCAGTAAATTCTGAGGCTTGATGTCCCTGTGGCAGACTCCTATCCCGTGTATGTAAGCCAAAGCTCTGAAAATCTGAAGAAGTGTATAATCAATAAACACTGATTTGCAACAAAATATCTATAAGGTATTTGTAACAAAAATATACTAACAGTCCTGAGCTGCAAGAACGTCAAAAATAAAACAAAACAAGCTGCATCAAATCAACCTTCACATAAGTTTTGCTATAGAACATGAATTTGCTTTCAATTTAAAATGGAAAACCTGATATGTATAGAGCTTGACATAAATCATTGGCATCCGTTGGTTTGCTTTGCTGTAATGTCTCAACACACGGTAGACAGTCTCAGGTACATATTCAAGAACCAAATTAAGATAAAGCTCATCCTTTTCTGTGGTTGAAAAGAAGCAGTGTCTCAGTGAAACAACATTAGGATGGTCAAGAAGGCGTATTGTTTGCAATTCCCGATTCTTGTATCGCTTATCCTGTAGAACTTTTTTTATTGCCACAGTTTCTCCAGTTTCAAGGCATTTGGCCTGCAAGTTTCCAAATGAGTAACAAATTTGGACTTGTAAATCATCTGCTAGACAAGTTATGCATAGAAACAAAAGGATTTTATATATATATCCCAAACTCTTAGCGTACAATATGCCTTGACTGATGGTGGTCATCATCTGTAAAATATAAACAGTTTGTACCTGAAACACAATTCCAAAGGAACCCTGTCCAACAACACGCTCGGCCATGTAACTAATGGTCTGAATGGCAAAAGAGAATAAATTAGTAAATAAAAACTTCTACACTAATGCATAAAAGACAACTAAAATATTTGTAGAGAAGTAAGATGACACAAGAATACTGGGTTGGTTACAGTGATAATTATGAGCGTTGAGTGGGTCTGTGCCACTCCACTGAATTTCCATATTCCCTAGTATAAGTAATCATCTGAGAAGTATTAATGTATACTTATGTGTTCCAAAAACTCTCTAAAATATTTGCATCCTTCCTAATTCTCATATTGATTCATCTCACTATCTGCGATTTTTATACATTCATTGCAATTATTTACCACCATCATCACCCCCTTCACGCAATTACCATTCTCCTGGACAGTGAAAAGGATATTGTTGGATGAAACTAACTATGCAGGATACAAGCATAACCATAGAGAAGGAGAGATAACATATCTCTAATGCACATCTTGCTGAAATGCCATCCAAACTTTACGAGCATGTCACTAACATGAAAAACCGTCTACTAATATATTTGAATAAGAACTCGTTCTTTTTTAAAACTTAAACCAGATAAACATATACTATTAAATCATACAAAGAGAAAGCTGGAGTCCTTTAGTTTTGGTTCACACCTGGTGTCCATTACCCATTTTGGAGTCCAAATTATTCATACTCGTACAGGGAAGTCCTACCTATTTGGGGGGGGGGGGGGGCC
>NC_028648.1:69663250-69668587 GCF_001406875.1 Solanum pennellii | reverse complement strand
GTGGGGGGGGGGGGGGACTCCCACTAAAGGTGAGTTAGGTTTGAACATGAGACCTCTGTTTAATGATGGAGGGTACTTATCACACCACAACAACCTTTGGTGATAAGTTGAATTCTTTCAAAACTATTTGCCCCTCTGTAATGGTGTGCAACAAAACGTCTGCCACATGATAAATAGTCTATGAACAGAATAATAGAATTAACTGGAAAATGAAAAGATCTCCACAGTACATGTTGTTGCTGCTTTGAGGAAAAATGATAGGTATATATGTTATATATATACATGTTTCCCCTTACTCTTTCTTCTTCTTTTTTGGACTGAGAAAAGGTAGTACATGTGCCACTCCTTATTCACCACAACATGTATTTTTTTTAAAAAGTGCTTTCTCCTTTACCTTTAACGATAATAAGGTAAGCATCCAGCTCTGGATCAATTAAATGTCATGAGCTGACCCCCTCTAAAAGTAAAGATTAAATATTCATTCAATAATCTACGAGAAGTCCTTTCTTTCTCGTCCATTCAGGGGACACACCTGCGCAGATATAAGATGCAGGAAATGATAGGGGAGCAATATCTAACTTTAGTTCCCGATATTCAGGCCAAAATGGAAATAATTACAAAGAGAATAGCTCATTGAATCTATTGATCAATTAAAATTTAGCTTTGATCTAAAATATTACTTTCTAAATTCCTAAAACAAAAAGAGACTAATGCAAAGAGATTTTTGCTTAACACAATAAGATCAATGCTTCTGTTAGATGACTCCAGACCTTGCATATTGTCCATTTTCTTATTTTTTTAATATTTTTTCTTCAATGGTAAATTCTTTATCCTGTCAACTTGTAGTACTCATGAAAAAAATATAAAAATCGGAAGATATTAGTCATGTACACAGTATGACCCGATTAAAAAATGTAACTTACATATTTTAGAGCTTAAACCCACTATTTGAAAACTAAACAATCAACGATTTAGAATTCTTACCTGCTTAGGCTCACCATTTTTGCCTCCAATAGTTGTCACAATGATGTGGCCCTTTTCTGTTCCATTCCCGTCAACTACAGCTGCTTCCATTTCCTATCACAAGTGAAACTGCCTAAGATAAATAGAGTGTACATAGATGACGAGACCAGAATATGCAGTCCTCTTCCCAGAACCAACCTTTTCTGCTTTATCATCTCTGATCTTCATTTCATTAATTTCTTCAGGAAGTTTGTCAACAAGCATGTCATCAGTGTGAGGTTTTCCACCTGCTGAAGGCATTATACAGCCAGAAGCAATATCGGAAACAAAGATAAGAACTTGCTTATGGTAGTGATTGATGGGCACAACTTGAAAGAGGGATCATCAGCTTCCAAAAACCTGGGATGCAACGATATACATAAATTAGAAAAAATGCATGTGATACTATCTACATTTCAAAGTTGTCGTAATTTCTGAACCAGGAAAACAACATTGACCTGAAATGACCAGAATAGAGCCATAGCCACTTGACATTCTGTTGACTAAGAACACATAGTAAGTAATAAGTATTGCAGACATAATACAGCTAGTTTGTTTTTTTAATATTTTTGTCATCCCAATGGTAAACTCTGACCTGTGTGTGTAAACAATTTATTATATCATACCGAGAAGTTCGTGCGAAGAAACATTACAAAGAAAACTTCAGTGCCGTTGCTTATTTAGTAGTATCTTTACTGTCTCAGTGTATCCCTTGATTGAACATTTGACATTACGAACAATAAGAATGATCAATTAAAAAAGAAAATTGCTATAGTTCCCTATCTTGTTCTGAGAAAACGTTCAATAACATAATAATGATCTTCTCTAGAGCTTGAGAGCATCCCAAAAGGCATTTGAACACACCAACACTTGTTTAGAGGATATAGATTTTCAAGATCTCAGTCTGCAAACTGCCAACAGCTTCCTCCTTATGCATCGACATTAATTGACTTACAAAACTTATTAGACAATACCATTCCATCACCAACCTCTTCATCTCCCCTTAACCCGTCAAGCCTCACAGCCCCTGAAAGTTCCTGATAACATTTTCAGCCGTTCTATGAAAACAAATAGATAGGCAGTTTCAAATCAAATCCCAAAATAGATGTAATGACGACTTCTATTTTAGTGATCATCAATGCTCCTCTTCTGCATGATTTGTTCAGTCTTTCTCTTCTTGATTTATATCATCCTCTTGAGTCTTCCTTTTCATTTTCGAAACATGGTTCAAAACTTGAATATTTTGTTGTCTGTATCACCCTTAGTTGCTGAAGAACCTTCACTAGCCTCCCTGACAGAGTCCCCAAAATTTTGGTTTATTTGAAAACATGACTAACAATATCCCAGCCATTCTTGAGCTTAACAAATATGGAACAGCGTGGTTTTCCTAATATCAGGATAGAGTTGCAGAATGCTAAAAGAGATCCTATATCACCGGCAACACGAAATTCTGAACACCATTTCAACAATTTTTTGATACAATGCAGCCATAGTATCCCCAATTGCATCTTCACAGGATGTCACCACGATTCTCAATGGTATAGCAGGATGAAACCCTCCCTTCCCTTACCTCTTTTTTCTTCCTGTTCTTTAGGTACCTGAATGACTCGTAGCCCATTTATTCGGTTTCAATCCTAGAACCAAACTGAAGATCCTAAAACCTACTGATGCATTTGAGTACAAACCAAAATGTAAAAAAAGAAGAAAAAAAAGCAAAAGTTGCTTGTTATGAGGACAAGTTTCCATCTTTATATGATAGCCAAGACACAACCGACAGGTTACAGCTAAAAATCAGCTAATACAACAAGAAATAGAATCATAATATCAAAGTGAGCTGAGAAAACACTTGTAATGGATATATCTGTGTGCATTTTAGCTATCATTTGTATAGAAAAGGGAAGGAGACAGTACGTACCAGGAGCTCAAAGGTGGTAATAGTTGAAGCGGCAAAAATGGCGATCGGTGAAAAGACGAAACCCTAGAAGAAGAAAGAAAAAAGGAATCTCCGGCAGGTAAAGTTGAAAACTGGGAGTTTTGCTCAATTTTCAATGACTTTTCATACACAAACTTTGACTCACTGGAAATTCTGCTTGGAGCAGAGCGGACGCCAATTAATTTTATCAATTTTTGTTCATTGAAGTATCTCAGTTACGTAACACAAGTCTATATTACACGTATCATTATCTCGTTGGCTTCTTCGTACTTACAGTTACAGTAATGACTAGCAGTTAAGCCAAGTATTGCGATACTCCGTCCAAGGATAATTGTTTATTATATTATTTTAAAATATTTAAGTAATATTATTTAATTGTTGTTTAGTATTAATATACAATTTTGTATTTAATTTTTAATTTTATTCTTATTATTAATTATAATCATTTTTTATTATATATTTTTAAAATATGTTAATTATTATATTCAAAGAGTGATATAGTTTTTTAATAAATGTGCAAAGTTAATATTGAACAAATATTATTTGGTAGAGAAAGGACATTAAGGTCTTATTTGTTTGTATTTTGTGGAGGTCTGAATTTGAATGTTTCAAACATTATATTATTAAGTGTATTTGTTTTCATAAAGATTTAAGCACCTAATTAATCTCAATAGGTATTAATCAATCATTAAGAATTAGAGACAACTCTTAATATCACTAAAAGGTATTCTTCTACCGATAATATTCATCATACTCTATCGACAATCATCAGTCGCCGCCACCACTAACCACTTCTATCAACCGATATTATTATTGTCTATTATTAACCACGTTTGTCATCACAATCGTCGTATTTGCTAACCAAATCATTTTTTCTCCTAATAAACAAAAACAATAAGTACAAAATTGAAATTCAGTGTTGTTGAACCAAAGCAAGTCACCCTAAACTCTGACAAGACTCTTCAAGCCCGATGATTAAGGGTGCGCAAAAATTAAACCGATCGATAAATTGAGCAACAAAATTATTTTTAATTTATTGATGTTAAATTAAAGGGTTAACGATGTTAAATTAAAGGATAAACGATTTTATAGAAAAAATTGAGTTACTAATTTGATTTTAATTTTTTAATATTAAGTTATTGAGTAAATCAATAATCCCCACTAAGGCTATAGTAATCGGCTTTAGTAGATTACTACTTTAACTTAAAATAAATATTGAGATAATAACAATAGGCTCATCACACTATTAATATAAGATATCTCAATCGAAAGAATACTCGCAGCTACATAAATTTTGTGACTCAAGACAATATCATAATCAAGATCAAGTTAAAAAAAATATGAATAAACCACATTCATAAACACTTAATCATTATCATAATCAACTAAAACACTTGCATGAGAATGAATAAAGGTATAATGATAATACAATACACATTATCTTACCAAACGCTTGTACACAATCATTTCCTCCGTCGGATAGTCAAGACTCATGAGGAACTCACAATATGTACCCACTTTGTAACAAATATTTTTTTCTCAAAATAAACTTGAGTGGAACATCTTACACAGGATAACTCTATACCAAAAGTATCTTGGATGAAATTGTAACACCTTGAAAGTGCATAACTTGATTAAGAGTTGGAAAAATTGTAGAAAGTTGCTAGTGACTGGTTCCACGTGCCCATGTACAGACCTGTAAATGGTTGTACGAATCTTCATGGATATCCAGTCGTAGTAATTGATTAAAATTCGAGAAAATATAAAGTTTCAAATGACTTCTATGAGTCTGTAGGACGGTTTGTGGAGTGAAGTACGTGTCGTACTTGTATCTCGAGATCGACTTATTATATAATGCCTAATTAAAAATTGACATATTTTCAATATTGATCAGACTTTTCTCATATTTTTTTGTCTTACTTGCTTTCAAGAGAGTGAGCACACTTTATATGTCACACTTCAACACCTAAGGTGTACTTATTACGGTTCAAAATGACAATAAGACCTCTTAAAGAAAATTTGTGTCCATGAAATTTGGTCAAATTTTGGATTGACTTAAAAGTCGGTCAAATCTACTTTTAAGTCAATTTTAACTTTTGAAAGTGTTTGACAAATATAAAAAATAACTTAAAATAAGTCAAAAATGACTTGAAATAGGTACTAAGTGTGTGGTAAGGTAAAAAATGACTTAAAATAAGTAAAAATGACTTAAAATAATCCAGAATCAAAAGTAGATCTCTCCATATTTCTTTTTTGACTTAAAAGTCATTTCAGTTTAAATTTTTATTTTTAAATTAAAAACTACTTTTTTTTAAGCCAATACAAATAGGCTCGAAGTCCAGACAATTTGTTGTCACCATTGTGAAATCCACTTTTTCCTCTTCTGCTCCCCCCCCCCCCCC
>NC_028648.1:69653763-69662850 GCF_001406875.1 Solanum pennellii | reverse complement strand
CCCCCCCCCCCCCCCTTTCCCTTACTCCCTTCGTAGAGCTTTGCACATTTTGTTACTCTCATTGGGTTGAAATCACAATCTAAAGTTCAAGGTGAAGAGTATTTGAGTCTAATGAAATTTTGATAAAAAGAACTGAAAATCATCATAGACTCATGGACATGCCCTGTATCCACTGCAAGAGAATTCACTTTTTGACACATATTAGATCGCAATACAAGAGACAATTCGCTCTAGTCCGTTAACCAAGTGAAAGAAGATTCATGGACAAAAATTGCGGGTAAACTTCAGTCTTTAGAATTGCAAAAGGCCATACGGGTTTGCCTCACCTTGCGGCGAGGCGAGAGGCGAAAGCACCCGTCTTTTTAAAGTGAGACGACAATTAATATTAAAATAGCATAAATATCAATAGCAATAACGTAATAGCAAATATTTAAATTCAAAAACTAAAAGTCTGATAGTAGACACTAAATTTAAACAAGAAGAATATATAAAAACAATGTTTAAAAAACAAAGGAATGAGAAGTTGTGTACAAATTGCCTACTAGTGAAGAGTTGCGAAAGAAGTAGTTTGTGGCTTTATATAAATAAACCGTAATATATCCTTTGTTACCTTTTCTCACCGCACCGCCTCTTGCCTTTGCGAGATTGCCTCACCTCATCAGTAACAGGCGACAAGGCCTCGCCTCTCTCCAAAGGTGACAAGACTAGCAACTTTCATAACACTACTGTTTATCATCAAAACAATCCCCTCTTGGTTCTAGCTTTGACACAGAAACAATTGGATATAGTTTGAGTAATCCAACACATGAAGTTATACCAATTTCATGACTTATGTGCCATAATTTAACTAATTTGATTCCTGTCACTGCCATCTCTACTTCTCAACTAAATAGTATTTTTAGTTCACACTTTTGAAGATCATTCCTAAACAAATGCCATAATTAGAAACAATATTAATAAGTGTCCCAGAATCTCTTTTGTGCAGATCACCAACGAGTAATTATGAATTTAGATAAAAGTGTTAGAAACTGACAACTAATAGTTGATGTCTTTGGTAAGAAGTGATAGAACGCTTTCATGTTAACGGCTAAAATACCCTTACGCTACATTTATTTATAAATATAAAAATAAAAATCAGAACGTCTCTTTACATGTAAAAGTAGGAATGACAAAAATGGAATAGATTTGATATTTTGATTTGGGAAGAATGATTCCGAAGATTAGTGAAAAACACACACAAGGAATAAAAAGCTAGTAAATTTTTAGATGAAACCGGATGCAACCATAAGTTGGGGAAAACTTTTGGTGTTCACCGAACGCATGAACGCGTGGAAAATGCTTATATGCTTACGAACTCCCTTATTTTTCTCCCAGACGTGCAAGGATGGAAATTCTTTTACGATTGCAAAGCGTACCATACATACAGATGTTTAACACATATTCATCAGAAAGAGGAGAAAATATGCAAACAATATACCAAGCACTATACCAAGCGTAACGAGGAGCACTCAAAGCTCAGACACATGTACTCTACAATCATGTACGAACACAAACCCCACAAGCAGGCAGATATAGGCTATATTAGAAGCACCAGAATGAAAATCCCCCACAATCTTTCCACACCATCACAAGTTGACAATCAATAAGTGCATTAAGTAGTCAAATACACCACATGAATTAGTCATCTATTGGGTCCTGAGGAGTCTCAGCTGCACTGCGCTTAATTGTGACAACAGGACATTCAGCATGCTTCAGACAGAACTCACTTACAGTTCCCACGAAAACCCTGCAAGGAAATATATACCTCTCAATTAAGTAAGCACTGTCCCAAAGTAGAATTTATTTAAAAGACACATTACTCCTATTTTATTGAAAGCAATAGTAAAATGACAAACAGATTCCATATTACTCATGATGAGTAATATGAATCTTTACAGTTTTGGCCACTAAAAGAAAACATGGACATTGGAATTTCTACAATACTAGAGCCTTGTCAAGGTCTGAACAATAACAAATATGAGGGACCTGATTTGGTACGATTCATAGTAAGGGCAACTTCACAGTAAAGTCATGTTACTTTCAACCTAAATTCTGGTGGGCAGCAAAGGGATCTTGGGCCATGGAAGCAAATCCAGAAAATAAATGCACCTTACAAAGTGGCTTCTTCACTTGGTTGGTATCCCAAGAGGCTTGTTTAACATTGGAAACACTCCAAAAAACAGATTTCACTTATGTCTACATGTTATTTATGTGTAGACAAGCCTTACAATATCAATCATTTATTTTTGCACTGTCAACTTAAGGACCAGCTATAGAAACTCTTTCTTCACATGGTTGGACTAAGTTGGAGCATTAGAGGTGTACTTGTGACCTACTGAAATGTTGGAGCATCAGAGGCAAGAATTCCAATCAAAGGAAATGGTGGTAAACCACTCCAGCTCACATATGGTAGATGGTTTGGAGGGGGCGAAACAGCAGCTGTTTTGAAGATAAAGGATCAAGATGAATCTGTTTACTTTTGTTTCCTTTTGTAACCAGCATTTTGTAAATGACTTTCAAGCAGTTATTGAACTCTTACAATCCCTTACGAATCGGAAGAAATATTCTGCTGGTACCTTGTAATTATTTTTGACAGTACCTCATTGGTGCCATATTATGCACATGACCATTTCTCAAAAAGGGAGGGAGGCCATGGCTATATAACGCTCACAAGAGCAGCAAAATATTGGTGTTGAACATGTTTGGACTATCTGTTGTGCACAGGGAGCAAGGATGTTCGAGTTTTCCCGACAAAGTGAGAGAAGGCTAATGTAATTGAGGACCTTGCTCAAGCCTTTCTGGCTACAAGATTCATGATCGACTTTCTACATCATCAGGGTATACACTGAAGTCCATGTATTGATGATTATCAGAAGCTTTTGAGATAGCTTCGTAATCCCAGTACATGAATTAGATTCTGGCAATCAACTATGTCAGAGGAGAATTGGAGAGATCACGATGCTTGCAAATACTTGTCATTTCCTCTTAACAGGTGGTGGTAGGAGCAGCCAGATCACAGGGTGCTTGAAACGGACTACAGAGACCCAGGGCAGGCTAAAGCCAAGTGGAATATTACACGATGAGAAGTGCACTTTATTTGATCACTATGTGCTACACTCGGGTGTTTATAATTCTCCTTTAAGAAGAAATAAGCAATTTCTCTTTTCTTTTATTCGGGAAGTTTAAGTTTCTGTTTTTGGAAATGAATTCTTTTTTATATAGGATTTTTGTGAAACTATAGATCTTTTTTATATAGGATTAATCATTTCTAAATTTGTAATGACTAGCTCGAATTTCAGTAACTGGTGTTTTAAGTCCTATTGATTAATGCATCTTTTTTGCCTTTCTGTTTGCTACTTTTTTTGCAACTCAACAATCAGATCTTTTTTCCATTTCTGTAAATGCCAAAGCATCAGAAAAGAGATGAAAAAACTTGTCTATTGAAAGGATTGTAATCAAATTGAGGGTTGGTACTTGCGTCTGTTAATTGCAAATTGACAACTACTATATTCACATAATAAATGCCAAGTGACTAGAGAAAATTGAGGTGAGGGTGTCTTTTGAGTCTCAAAATTAATATTGGTGACATGTTTGACCGGCCAAGGTCAAAGGTCACTTGGAAGTTTGATTAAGTTAATTGCGGACTGATACAACATTTTTTAAAACTTGTTAAACTTTTCCAAAATGCAAAAAAATAATAATAGTTAATTCAAAATAAAATCAGATTTCAAACTCAACTTTCATCTCTCATAACTGCTCCAATTTCTCTCTCCCACTCTCACTCTCAACTTTCATCTTTTTATACTAGATAATGTGTCCCTAATATCCTTATGCCTTTAAAATTTTCACTGTGAGTGAATCTAAATTGGAGCAGTAGTGTTCCTTCTTACTAAATAGATGCTTATGTTCTAGTTAGGGCATAAGTAAATTTTCCAAACAACAAGCATTCATATAATCCATAACATAATGATTTTACTAGAAATGTAACATTTATATTGTCCAGTAAATCATTAACAGGTATGAGATAAATAATGTTAGTCTAATTCAATAGTCAACTAACATCAAGCCAATACAAGAGACTTGTGTTCTTTCCATGGATATCCACACAGTGTTCAACACAAGTCTTGCATGTTGACAAATAAATGTATAAGTTTTTTGGACCATACTAGACTCTAAGTCATCTCGTTCACCATTTTTCAAGTCTCACATCCTAGAATAGGCGGCATAGTTGAAATGCAACAGGCAAAGCGATCAATCTCACTTCTCAACAAGGCACCCATGTCTCCAAGGTAATGTTGTTTAAACTTTTTACTCCTATTAAGTTAGTGTCATAAAAAAAGCCTATTCAGAAAACTAACATAATAGGAGTAAAAAGTTTAAACAACATTATCTTGAATAAACATATAGTTTAGGTGCATA
Organism: Solanum pennellii; assembly: GCF_001406875.1. Classification (NCBI taxonomy): domain Eukaryota; kingdom Viridiplantae; phylum Streptophyta; class Magnoliopsida; order Solanales; family Solanaceae; genus Solanum; species Solanum pennellii. The sequence continues at coordinate 69,658,392 of NC_028648.1, read as the reverse complement.
AGGAGTTAATTGATCTTACTCAAATAGCTCATATTCCTTGGCATTTGGAATGAAAAGCATTCATAAAGACCATTTATCTACCTCATCAAAGTCACAAAAACCATTTCATCAACTTCATCATTGACCTAATCAGAGGCACCATCTTCTAATAGGAGTAAAAAGTCTAAAAAAGATCATCCTTCGGACATGACTGAGGTGGGATGTATAATTTAGCTAATAGGAACTATGTTACCATTTTAGAGAGTGAAATACGACAAATGGTAACAGAGATGAATTTGGAAAAAAGCTTGTACTCAAAAACTTGTAGATTTAATTTAAGGGAAAAAGGACGAATTTACCCCCGAACTTTAATAAATGGTACGTCTATGCCCTCCATTATACTTTGCGTCCACCTATGCCCCTCCCTCCGTCCAATTATAGGTACACATCTGCCCCTCTCTTTAACAGTCCCCTCAATTTTTACACGTGTCTTAATCCTAGACTACTACCTGTTTGACCTTTCCTTTTAACCCAAAACCAAAAATCCGCTCCATAAACCCAATACCCACCCAATTTCCTCTAATATATATCAAAAATGGTCAAACAAACTATTTTAATACTCTGCATACTGGAGTTTGATTTCTATTGTGTTGCGATGGATGCACCTTAGATGAAAACAAGTAAAGTTATTTAGCAGTATGAATCCAACTCAATGTATCTGCAACAGCGTGCAGATCTACAAGACTCAATCCCTTTAGCTTCATTTTCAGTTTAGATATAGCAGAGGAAGGGGGTGTCAATCATTCTTTGACAAGATTTTTGAATGAAAGCTGATACCCGTAATAGCAAGTCTCATCGCCTTAAAGATATTCTTCTCTTCTCTCCTCCCCCTTCCCTGTTATGTTTCAGTATCTATTTCTAGTACAGTTGGAATACCTCAAAAGTTCATGAAGACAATGTAAATCAATCACACTTGTATTAATCAATTTCAAGAAATCAATCTACTCACAGGGAATAAATACTTAGGTGTTTGTTCCTCTACACGTATTTACAAAAGGATTTAAGACGTGAATGATGAGAGTTAGGAATAAACACCAGTACAATCGCTGCTAAAACGGGTGTGAATTAGATTTGGGTCTTTAAATTAGGATATATGGGAATTGTATGGGTATTGGATTTATGGGGCGGGTTATTGGTTTATGGGTTAAAAAAAAAGATTAAATGGGTAGTAGTCTAGGATTAAGACATGTGTAAAAATTGATGGGGCCGTTAATGAGAGGGGCAGATGTGTACCTATAATTGGATGGTAGGGGCTTATGTGGACGCAAAGTATAATGGAAGGCATAGACATACCATTTATTAAAGTTCGGAGGTAAATTCGTCCTTTTCCCCTTAATTTAATTACCAACATGCAGATTTGTACAAACACGACTTGTTTGGGACTGAGACATAATTAGTGTCATTGTATGCAGACTTGTGTCAAATGTTGATTAGATGTCATGGGGTAAATGCAAATATCTTTTATCAACCACAATGTCGGCAGGCAATTGAAAAAACTATTATTATTTATCCTATACCTATGGAGGATTTTATGGATACTACGAATGTTGGTTGGAGAATGAATAATATGAATTTTTAGAAATTAAAAGAAACAAATTTTTTTATGACAAGGAAAACGAACAGCCGCTACCCTTTGGGTGTGCACAAGGTAAATACCATTTTACAGATTACATGAATGCATGCGGGTAATGCTGGAAGGTTAGCAACAACAGGTGATACCAAAATAGATAAAAGTAGATATGGAGAACTATTCCACTACGCATCTTATGAACAATTTGGATAGAGAGGAACGTAAGAGCTGAGAACTCAGGTTTCTAGAACTAAGGATAGATGTTCACAAAATTTTTAATGCTGGTATAAAGGTAGTTCAATAGATAGTTTGAACCAGTATATGGATATGCTAGGAAGAAGCGTGTAGTAGGCTGCTTTTTGTTTTATGGCGTTTTGGTTTCTTTTCCTGTACAATCTCGGTACTATTTAATAAAATCTCTAAAAGAAAAGGGATTACATAAATGCATGCTGTTAGGAAACACTATTTATGATTCAAAATATAGAAGGCGTGCACTTAATTATTGTTGTTAATATCATTAACTTATTTTTGACTAATTTTATTAGGAGTTGCATAGTTTAAGAATTAATACATTTACAAGGCATCATTTGTGATAAATGGATAAAAAAAGAAATGGTTTGATAAACTTACTAAACAGCTATTGTGTAGATTTAGATTTATCAACGGTAAGTAATAAAATAATTTAAACCAAACCAAATGATATAATCAATCCCAACTTTCTATCCACAAAACAGAACAATACCATACAATACAATACACCACAAAACTATAAGGTATGAAACGATGGGTAACAACCACCCAAAAGGGTGTTAAAGAGTTTCTAACTACGCATAGAACGTGTAGTAGTTGGAATCATGGGCTTAGTGAGATTGGTTTGCTACTGCCATTTGTCCTCAAAGATGGTTTAATGTGAATATTACTTGCTGCAATCTTCATTTAGGCATTTCTAAGGCACAAATGAACAGTACATCTTTTTGTTTATGAAAATTTTGAATGGTCATTAATTTTGTTACAAAGTGGAAGAAAATAAAGAACACAATTTTTTGGCATTAGATACTTAGTGATGTTTCCAAGCATGTTCTTGCTAGGGAGATCGGGTGGAGGGAAAACACACTCAATAAGATGGCCATGGCCATGCCCATAGAAACATAACAATGAAATTAAAAAATATGTAAGTGCTACTACAATTATGCATACCTCTGAAAAGGACCAAGACCACGGCAACCAACCACAAGAAGATCTGGCTGTACACGTTTGACTTCGTGGCAGATGACTTCCTTGGGATCACCTTTCTTTATCCATGCTTCACAAGGAACCTACAAATAAAGTGACATGCAGTAAATTTGGAAGAGTTTATACTTGAGAGATTCTGAGGGCAACAAACTTTAAATAGTGACCGCAACCAGTACAGCTTGAATACTAGCTAGTAACTTAGGATTAAATTTTCATGCCAAGATTCATCGAAGGAAATCCCAGTACCCCAATTTCATGACAGCGGTTAACAAAGTACTCCAGCAGTTGGAGCCCTCTAATCTTGTTCCTGTTTTTCATGCCCTTGAAATCATCAGGTGATGCAAATATGCTATCCATATCTTCAAAACCTAGTAATCAGATCACCAACAAGATATAATATAAGCTACTGAATAAACCAAACACAGCAGATTGCATTACTGATAAAATTTGACAAGAAAACATTGAAACCAGAATGACGTTTACTCACTGAACTCTGAAGCCCGATGGTACTCGGATTCTGTTATATGCATAATGTATGTAAGGATGGCGATAACATTCACATGGCATACCTCCATTAAAGATTGACGGGCTTCAATGGGAAATCAAGAAAATGCTTCTTGTGGCAGAAGTCTCCAAAGATGAGCCCAAAAATGATTCCAGAATTAGGGCACATAGTGAATTAAGTACTACATGAATTTCATGGTTCAAGTCCGAATCCAAGAATAACAGAGTGAATTAAGTACTACAAGAATTTCATGGTTCAAGTCCGAATCCAAGAAGAAGATTGAGCCATATGAAGGTCAAGAGGAGGAGTGCATGGGATCCAAAAGGAGTACAAAGAAGAGCTGAAATTTCTGCCCAAAGAAGTGAATTTCTCGCCCAAAAAGGGGTTGAATAGATCCCAAAAGAAATGAAAATTCAGCCCATAATGAGTGCAATTCATACCTGGTTTAAAAGTTTCCTAGTTATTATTTCCATGAAATTAGGATTTGAATCACATGCTATTAGGGATAGGTCTCCTCTCTTTATATATAAGGGATGATTTTGTTATTCTCAAAAAGGACATGATTAAAATTATTTGAGAGGTGTCTCTTCTTTACACCTTTGTGTGTAGTAACTATGGATTAATCTTACAACCTCATAAGAATGATTCTATAAGCGGTAAGATGAATTCTTAACTTGATATATTTTATTATTTCTATTAAAATAAATTAAAGAACGTAATTATTCTTATACTAATTATTGTCTCTAATTTCTTCAAAATAGGTGTCTAGATCATTTTTTATGTAAATTCTTGAATTGACTTAATTAATATCATAATTAGTTTTAACCTAATAATTTTGAATATTAAGATCAATTAGGTTCTTAGCACTTTAGCTTGAAATTTGGAGATTTTACTCTTGAATTTCACACTTGTTTCAATTTCTGTTATCTTTGTGCTTTGGCTTCCGCATTATTTTCTTGTTTATTCAAGTAACCCGATTCTTATTAGATAGCGAGCCATAGAAAAACATGGCTAAAGAAAATGCTCCAGAACCAAAGAAAACAACTGACCACTGCATTTGCCCAATTAAATCCAAAGCACAAGAATGATTTCCCAAGGCAACTTGAATTTTCGCATATTTCTAATTTAACCTCAAAATGATACAATCAGAAGCACAAAATATAAAAGAAAAAGGAATACACAAAATTGAACTTTGCTGGTATTGAACCTTTTTTGTTCCTTCAAGGAGAAGAGTAAACTTCGTCTTCTCTCTTCCAGAGTAGCCTAAAGCTTTAACCATGCT
>NC_028648.1:69633953-69653304 GCF_001406875.1 Solanum pennellii | reverse complement strand
TCCCCCCCCCCAACCCCAAACCCCAAACCCCAATATAAGTATGCACGGTAGCCTTCAAAAAATGACTATTTGGCCTTTAGACTCACTTTCACAAATTTCACCCTTAGTGAAAAGGGCATTAGCCACGGCAAGTGGTAAGAGAATGAGAAAATGATCACAAAGGCCACATTAAAACTGGGTTAACATGGAACCAGTGATTCACATTGCTCATTCTATTCAATGGCTTATATCACAAAAGCAAGTTTGCCCCTGTTTTGCACAAATCCTAGATAAACGTGTGTGATAAGATGTCCCTATGATTTGAAGGACCAGTTCGAATCCCTAGCCCACTGCTTCCCAGTTGATATGCCCTCTTAACATGCAAAAGTAAGCACCCAAGGGTGTGGCCTAGTGGTCAGAGGTTCAAAATTCAAGGAGACAAAACGCTATCTGTTCTAGCCTTGTTTCGCAGAGTTACCTATTGTCTATAGTTGGTGGGAGGTGTCCCGTGGAATTAATCAAGGTGTGCAAGAGATACCACGGTCATAAAAAAAAAGCAATAAAACGGCTAGGTCATTGCTGAAATCGCGGCTTAATCAGAAATCATGGTGAAAAAGTGGAAAGCTTAGAATCCCATAAAATTACATATAAAACACTAAGAAACAACAACAACCATGGAGAGAAAAAGAGAAAGCAAACCATCTTCATCGGGAACTTGGACATGGAGGAAGAGGAGTTTGAAACCAGAAGTGTTGGAACGAACAATCTTGTTAAGAGTCCACTCGAATGCTCCTTTACTGCTAATGGAAGCATGTGGATAACCCTTGATCGTCGACTCGTTCACCGCTACCATCACCCGAGTTGCCTCACCTGCCATACCTCTCTCTCTCTTTCAGTCAGTTGATTTAGGGGCTCGATTTGTTAGTGTGTTCTAATGTTCTGTGATGTTCTATTTTAACATCTTCTCGCCAGCTCCCTCTAACTTCATTTTGCAACTTTGGGCTCTAATTCTTTATTTTACTCCGCTATGCTATGCACAATTGCTTATTTGAAATGTTATTCTGATAATTAAATTTACCGTAATTGATTACATGACTTGTCCTGTTTGGTTAGTAAAAGTGGGTGTAATAGGCGGGGTAATTCCAATTCACAAAAATATTGTAAATTGTTGATAATTACATAGTATAATTACATTGATTACATGCTAATTTCTTCCTTTTATTTCTATTTTTATTTTTTTTGTTTTAATTATTTTTATACTTATATTTTTATCATAATGTTTTCTAAAAATAATTTATAAAATGTTATATTATTTATATTTATTCCCTTTTCATTATCAATTTTTACTTTGTGTAATTCAATGCAATTTTCTGTATTATCTAAGAAATCATTAGGATAATTTTGTTATATTCTAATTTTTAAATTGAACTAGTATTCATTGTTGAATAAAGTTGAACTTACATTTTTATTTTCTTTTAAATCATATTTATGTATGTTATGTCAATTTGACATAAGACTTTTATATTTTAAAAAATAGTTTTAAATTTGGAACTTGTGTTATATTTTCAATTTCATTTTTTAAAGAATATTAACTAAATATTTTACATTGCAAGCTATTTTTTAAAGTTTAGATTTGATAGATTATCTTTTTTGTCAAATGTTATGCAATTTTATGACATTATATGTAGAATATTAATCTTCTTTTAAATATGCATTTGATAATGTTCATAGAAATTTTTGTACTTTTAGTTCATGATTAGTTTAATTAAACCATATATCGAAAAGTATAAATAAATTATTTTTATAATATTAGTTAAGAACATAAGTTTATTAATTAATACATTTTAAAAAGACAATACATATCTTAAATGTTCAATTTAATATCATTCATAAAAACCCTTATTTGTCCAAAATATAAATTTTTAATTTTAAATAATAAATTTTTTAATTTTAAGATTCAATATAACCCTATGATTACACTTATGCAATCAAATAGTACACTTGCAACTACACAATAATTACATTGTGGTAAACAACCGTGTAATTACTTGGTTGTGTAATTATTAGGCTAGTAATAATTGTTACCCTAGTAGTTACACCAATTCTAATACCTCGTGACTTTTCAAACAGAACCTAAATTTTGGACACAACCAACTTTAATTTAATTCTCTATTTTACCCTCTCAAAAAATATCTTCTTAATATTATATTATATTTCTATTTTATTTTAATTTTTTATTTCTTAATATAAATCCATTCTTTTTTTTTTCAAATAGTAACTCTATATCATCTTCATATAATTTAAAATTTTATTCTTATCAAAATTTTTATTTGATATAACATTATATTTTGTTCTAAATTTCTAAAATAACATATGATGCAAGCAAATATTATACAGGGAAAAGGCTCAAATATGTCATCGAACTTTCAGAAAAGGCTCATTTATGTCATTCGTTAAAAGTTTGGCTCATCTAGGCCATAACCGTTCAACAAAAGATTCATTCATGCCATTATTTTTTAACAGTGATTTTGCAAAATATTTTTGACACATGGCCAATTGTAATTCGGCCACGTCATCAATTTTTTTAATTAAAATCATAATTCTGAAAAAAAGATTGAATGAATTTTTTTGCTTTTTATTAAATAAATTGATGACGTGGTCAATTATCATCAATTATTTTAATAAAAAATGAAAATCCTGAATAAAAATTGAATAAACTTATTTTAAATTTTTTTATTTAAAAAATTGATGACGTGGCCGAATTGTAATTGGCCACGTGTCAAAAACGGTTTTGCAAAACCACCATTAAAAAATAATGGCATGAATGAGCCTTTTCTTTAACAGTAATGACATAAATGAACCAAAATTTTAACTGATGGCATAAATGAGCCTTTTCTGAAAGTTCAATGACATATTTTAGTCTCTTCCCTATTATATATTATACATATTAATGGACAATTATTCAAATAAAAGTGGAGCCACTAATGAAACAGAATTATATAACATTACATAGATACTCAAGTTTCAAGATTACTATGTTGCTCCCATAAATATTATATTAATGCATTATGAAATTCAAAATGAGTATTTTTATTGTTAACTTTTTTATGTCTATGTTCGCAACAAATTTCCTTAAGCGCTGAAAATTGAGTGCAAGCAAAATAAATAAAAGAAGGTAATTTTTATTGATGGATCGTTGTGAGTATAATTATGTAGTTCTCTTGATCTTCTCCACTAAGTTTCTCCAAGATTCGAGGGTCTTCAGTAGCGTACTTCTCAAATTGTTGGATGATGTAAACCTTCTTAAGATGTTATCGATCTCCGAGAACGTCTAAAAGCGCTTCGTCATTTCAAGTCAATCTCGGGGAAGAACTCTGTTGATTGCTCGTTTGAAGAGCTATGTAGTTGATGTTGTAGCTTTCTCCAATTGCAGAATGCTTGTTGAAGAGTTTTCTTGATCCCCAAGAATGTCATGCCCATCCCCTATTTAGTTGTAGGGGGAGGACAAGGTTGCTTGTGATTGGTCAAAGGATATCATTTCGACACTAGACCAATTGTAATTGGTTCTTGCATCTGACTGGGACTACCATCTCATTCGTACACGGACGTCACCTTGTTGGTCTTGGATGCCTAGTCACTATGACACGTGGCATGTGTTTGGACTTCAAGGTGAAATATACCTTAGATTTGAATTGAATAAAATGACTTTATTATTTGTAAAGCCCAAAAATTAATCATTCAGCCCACATGAGCATGGATTTATTCAAATTTTGTACGAATTTTAATCCGATTAAATCTATGTGTCTACAACTACGCCTTACTTCAAGACTTGTCAACGTGCAGGATTGCCGAAGTTTGACGATGAGACTTGAATTACTCATAAATATGTTTTCATTTTTCTTAAGACTTGTCAATGTGTAGGCTTGCCGAATTTGGCAACGATAGTTGAAGTCTTCATGAATGCATTGTTGAGACTTCAAGAGTATTTGTTTCTTGTCGTCCCATTCTAACCAAATCACTATAAATGATTTGTTTGTAGTTTTTCAATTTTTTTGAACATTCTTGCTCGACAACCACGTGGACCCTATATTGATTTCAAATAGATGAATATAGTGAGTAGTAACATTATTTTTCCATGTCATCTTCTTTGCAAGGTGTGAAAAAAATAAGAAGATTGATTTAATTTTGAATAAAAGAATATTAACTTTCCTTTGGTATACAAATCAGTGAAGATATTCTTCTTTCCTTAAATCTTTGGTTCATACTTCCATATTGGCGTGACTTCAAAATAGACAGTTAATATGTCAACCTAAATCAAATTTTCTTCTTCTAAATTCACCTTACTATGTCTTGTGGAAGGATTAGAAATCTTTCACTAAAACATCTATATAATTCTCTCTAATGCATAGAGCATTTCATCACACAAAATTTTAGATACTGCAAAAAATAAGTTATCCAAGTCTATTTAATTGTTCACTTGCAACGTCGCTTGTTTTTTTTTATCTAATTGAGAGGCGTAGCCTCCATCATATCTCAAAAGAAACTTCAAGCAAATTACTCTTGCTACTTTCTCAGGTAATTTAAAATCTTATTCGGTAGTAACTTGTTTTGATGGTTTAACTTTGCTCATTTGTAGTGTAAAATTCATATCTAATTGTAGAAAAATAAAAAACGCAAGCCGTTTGATTTTTCCGAAACCAGAAACAGGAAACTATAACATAGCAAAAATCACAACCAAACTTCTATTCCATTGCTACAGTTTTATCTTCAATGTTGAACCCGTTTTTGATTGACAGATTTGCGTCCTTAGTGGAAGTTTTATTTCTAATTGTACAATAATCGAAATCGCAAGACGTTTTAATTTTACGAAACTAGAAACATGGCACTACGACATATAAAATAATTGCAGCCAAATTCCTCTTCAATTGATACAATTTTGATCTTCAAGGTTGAACCCCATTTCTCATTGAATAGGTTTGCGCTTCCATAGTATAAAATTCATTTCTTATTGTAGTAGAACTGAAATTGCAAGACATTTGATTTTTCCAAAATTAAAAACATGAAACTATGACATATAAAATATTTGTAGCCAAATTCTTCTTCAATTGTTACAAATTTAATTTTCAAGGTTGAACTTGTTTTTGATGGTCATATCTTTTTGTCTTTTGATTACTCTAATTGTGTTTTCACCAATGTAATCCCTCATTTTTTTAGGGTCATGTTGTGTAATCTTGATTTCCAGCGACGACAATGTACTTTAGTTACCGAGATGCGCCATACCCTTGCCTTGAGATCATGGAGAACAAGCGACATTCATGCACCAAAGTTCTCACCTTGAGAGTTCATCCTCCGGTGATTGGAGCCTTCCCACTTGTTAGAAAAACACTTGACACTTCTCATCATCTCCCAGAGTGGTCGTCAACAGAAATGAAGGATGCCACGAACAATTTCTCCGGCAATGTCACAACTAAAAAAGTTCTCCTTTTGAAGTCTTCCACTCATCAAAATGTTGTTGTTGCCACCCTTCCTCATCATGATGAAAATCTTAGCAACTGGCCTGTTTCTTCTTTCGGTTTTGGTGATGTTCACTATATGTATGGCTATTGGGAGTGGGTAGAAGATGTGCTTGCTCGCTGCAACGAGACTTTGGATAACATCAAGACTTATGATGCTATCTTTGCTTCAATGTTCACATATGACCACAACGAGAAATTTTCTCCATGCCTTTTTTGAGAATTAGCGTCCATCCACCGATACGGTCTCTACCTTCATCCGAGAATTATCTATTTCTCTATTGGATTTGAGAATCATTGGAGGCCTTCCTATTCATGTTTCCTTTTATGATGAATTTATACCCTTAGCTAAGGATTTAACACATGTTGATGATCAAGGGAATCATTTACACAAAGTCTTCTTTAGAGAATGGACAAAGTTTTGGTTTAGGGGATCGAGAAAATATGTAGAGCCTCCACCAAGGATGATCAAGGGAAATCATTTACACAAAATCATTTATCCAAGCTTTATGGATCATGGAGAAATGTTTTCTTTGGCGGTTCCGATCCTTGCAAACATCTACCGCGACCTCATGAATATATCCACCTCTCCAAACATGGGTGCTTGCAACACACTATTTCCCAGCCATTATGTATATATATGGATAGGTGAGTATTGTGAGACCTACTACCGTGTTACCCGCCCCCAACAAGGTGTGCTATGTGGCAAATTTCTAGACAAAAGATGGTAAAACATTTTGACCTTGTTGATGCTCGCAAGTTATTTCAAACAAGTGAATGCGTATAACCTCCACAATCTGTCCATGCTTCAAGGAAAAGAGCTGCATATTGATGATAGGCCTTCATTCAAGTTTTGTAACATGAAGCTGGATGATGAACTTATTGTGGAGCCTTATAGCCCTCACCAATTCAGTAGACAATTTGAATATCGTCATGATGTTCCTTGTAACATCTTGTAACCCGAAATATCTAGGATTAAACAAAGAAACTAAGATTTAGTTATTTTTGGAAAGAATAGGAGAAATCCAGAAAAATTCATAAGTGTAAAAGAGAGTTTTTGGTAATTTTTAAACGGTCATAACTTCTAGCTCAGGATGAGTTAGATTCAGTTCTTTATATGGTTGGAAATTCCTTGGAGATATCTTTCCAACGCCGCCGAGTTTGCGTATTTTCGATATCGTATGAGGGAGATATGTCTATCGGAAGTTGGGTTGTTGGATTGAGGAAAATCCCATCCGAATTTTAGTAAGGGTAAAGTGGTCTTTTCATCCTACTATATCCTAATTCATTTTAAGGGTTTATTAGGTGTAAAACTAAGGCTTAATACAATTTTAGAAAAGTTCAATACGCTTAGGGCTTGGAAGAAAAGAGAAGAGAAGAGGAAGATCAAGAATCCTTCAAGAATGCTAAGGTTTCGCGAGTGAAATTTGCCGGGGGTGATCCCTATCAAGGTATGTGAGATCTTTCTGTGTTAGGTTTGTTCACACACACCACCATGTTTAATTCAGCGAGTTTTGAAAAGATTGGTTGATGAATATTGAAGTTCTTGATGAACAATGATTGTACTCGGATTGGATCCCGTCCAATGGGGATCTCCTCCAGTGTCTCCAGTAGGCCTTTAAATTTATTACACGTGTCTACTTATATATTCAATGGAATAGATTAATTTTACTAATCAAGCCTTAAACTACAGTCAACATGTTTTTCTCTTTCTCTCTCCGGTTGTCATACCAATGTTTTTCTTTTTAGAGAAGCCTTTTTTTTAATTGTCATAGTTTCATTTTTCTATTAAACTATAAAAAATTTAACTAATATTTTACGATATATTTTTTCATCATATTGAAATTTAAAAAATTGGGGTTTATAGTATTTTCTTTTATAGTTTTTGAATTATTTAAATATCAAATTAATATAATCTACTTTAATTTTAAAAAATAGTTAACTTGACTTTTGAAAAACGCAATATAACAAATGAAAGTGGAAGAAGGAGGTATTATCAAATCTATTATGTGATGTATATACGTCTCTGAATTATGAAATTTTAGGGTTTCAAATTAAATTTCAAAAGAGCAGCTTACGCTGAATTACGCCAATTGATACAATTGTGTTCAATTTTGTATATTTAATTCTATATTTTATTTTTAGAACATATGTTGCAAAATAAGAGATAACCATCCAAGCTTCTATTATATTGCACAACAAAATAGTAGTCCAACTGTAGTTTAAGGCTTTGGTTAGTTAATTAATCTAGTCCATTAAATATATAAGTAGACACGTGTAGTAAATTTAAAGGCCTACTGGAGGCACTAGGAGATCTCCACTGGACGGGATCCAAATCGATTGAACTCTTGTTGGTTGAGTTGTATCATGTTCTAGTTGATTGGATTCGTGTTCCTGGGTTGTTTTTCGGGTATAATCTATTGGGTTTTGAGGTTATTAGTGATCCAAAGTGTCACAACCCGCAGGTACCTCGTAGAAGTTAGGGAGAACCCTTGGATCGGGACAAGGCGTACTTGACCCTTTGGGGTCTCATACAAGCCTTTTAACTATCGTTCATTACATAAGACATTAAAAGTAGTGCGGAATTAAAACTTTTCACGACATTCAATATAAAAAGAAATTCTTTCATAAATTCTAAGAAAATCTCATTGTCAGAAGCCAAACTTAAAGACACAACATAATATCTTAGGGACACGGCCCTTTACATTTGAAAGAAATACATAAGTCTTTCAATAAAGAAACTAAGAAAATGACTATGCCCTAGGATATATGAGGACATACTTTGTCTTGAGAGATTAGATTCTCAAGCTTTGCCTTCTAGACTTCTCTTTGCTTCCAAACCTATACTTATAAGTATAGAAAAGTATGAGGTTAGTACAAAACAATGTACTAAGAATGACGTATGCAAAAACATGCAAAAAAGACATTTTAGTAAAAACACATTTTCATGCCAATTAAGTAAAACGTTCAAGAATATAGAAGTAAAACAACATAAAAATCATCATTTAACACTTAGAGAAAGATTTTCCATAATTTAACCAAAAAGGACCATTTTACAGTAAGCTTTCAAAATGTTACAGTGAACTCTTTTTATCATTATAGTGAATCATTTTATTCCAAACACAGTGAACACCCAAAGCCAAGCCAAGAGGAAGTGAACTCATTTCGTAAGAGTTTCCCTAACTAAGGTTATCTTAAGACTCACTAAGTTAAGACATGAAGGGAATGCATATGCACCTCCTTCAATACACACCTAAGTGATCCCCAAAACTACCCCTTCTAGGCTTACTCACCTCGGTAGAACAAGCGCCCCACCCAATGACAAGACTTTAGAAGAACACTCAAACAACAAACCAAGACTTCCCTTTTGGGATGCCTACTTAGTGCAATGAGTAGATGACGTCCCATTCTACCACCTATCCTAAGTAGTACACTCTTTTAGAAGACTTAACTCATTCAATTCACATAAGACACACCAAGACTCCCCTTTCGGAAGGTCTACCTAATGCGATGGATAAATAGCATCCCGTACCACCACCTACCCTAAGTAGTACGTTCTTTTAGGAGACTTAGTTCATACACTTCATATAAAACACACTAAGACTCCCCTTTCGAAAGGTCTACTTAGTGCAATGGATGGTGTCCCATTCCACCACCTACCCTAAGTAGTATGTTCTTTTAGGAGACTTAGTTCATTCATTCTTTTTGTGGGGGTTATCTTAACAAACATAGACCATGAGATCTAGACATGGAATTACTAATAATTTCCCTATCGGAGAAGGGTCCCCTCACTTGCCTAGAGTGAGGTCTTTCCTTTTAGCTTTTACATGGCTTTCCCAATGGCTACACCTATGCGAGTACATAGTTAAGGGATATGGAGATTGTTATTAAGTAACTCATTCTCTACTAAAGAGGAGTAATCATCTCAAGAGGTACATTGGAATACAACATCTCAACTCACGAAGTGTAACCACCCCTTCTTCATATCCTCGGTGCTAGGCATAACTCCCCACGGATTCTAAACATTACATACTATAGGTTAAGGATAACTAGTGAATACCACATCTCAACTCACGAAGGGCCTTCATCCTCCAACCTATCTTAGAAAGCTCTTAGGATGTAGTGAGGTTGCTACTAAACACTTCATCTCAACTCACGAAGAATGTTCACCCCAAACTCCCCTTTTGACTTAGCTTCATTCGTTCATTCAAGTGTGTGTATATATGTACATGTGAACACACCTTGCATATAAACATCATTTCATTTACATCAACTTCTATTGATGCTTAGGCCTTCATTCATCACATTACACACTTTAATATGCTAAACATATACACTTACTTCATTTAGGCATAATCTAAGCTAAACATTTAAGCTTCATAATACACATTACAAGAACCATCATCATTATCACTTCATTTCCCACATTACACCTTCAAATCCACACTTACAATACATATTAAGTATAATTAAATTCATCAAGTAAACACCGCCACCAAGAAGGTGGACCATACCACTTTAGAGCATTTCAAATATAAAGCTAAACAACATAATTAGGGAAATAGCTAAACAACAATATCAACACAAGGAAATCAAAGTTCAAAGACTACAAAATCATGCTCATTTAACCTATTACTTAAGCCGGAATTTGACAAAAAGCTTTAACATGTTCTCATTGAAGTTTTAGCATTAAAATCACCAACTAACATTAGAAACATCATATTTGAATCATTAGAAACATTTTCATGCAAGACCCATATTTAGAGTTAAAGATAAAAGAAGTTAGGGTTGAAAACCCTTTTTAAAAATTTATTAGAAAGTACTCCTTGAATGGAAGAGAGCTCAAGGATGACTACCGTACCTCAAGTACAAGAAAACCACTAAGTTTGATGAAGAGCCATGTCCAAACCATCCCTCCTATTTCTCCTTAAGTCTTAGCTCCAATGGTGACTTGAGAGAGTTTTTCTTTAGAGAAGGAGCGAATATTTTGAAGTGAGGGGTCTTGTTTAGGTGTAGGACTTAAAACTAATCTAATATCACTTAAAAATCCTAAAATATCATCCTAGACAGGTAAAATGACAACTTTTTTGCAGCTCACAGATGGCTCCAACCAACAGACCGTTTGTCCATCGACGGCCCATTGGTGGAGGTTTGTTCGTTGAGTCTGCAAACTACTAATCCTGCAGACCTTCAGGTTCAATCAACGGACCAAGTCGACGAGCCATCGATTGGTTATTTGGCCGTCGACTGGTTTCGTTGGTTGACACTGCCTGGCACTTTTGGGTCCTAATCTTGGGCCCTTCTCTAGGGACCCTCGTGGATCCTATGTGGGGTCGTACCCGGACGTTAAACCCCTAAGCATAGTCATCTAGGTCTTAGGAACATCTCATACCAATTCCAAATAAAACGAACATGTAAAACTCACTCAAACACATGAAGACACACAAGCACAATCTAAGGCATATCTTTCAAACGTCATGGACGTTTGACCTCCAAATGTCACCAAACTTCACGCACTTCCTAAGAACATCAATGTAACTAGTTTTAACACCAAACTAACTCACGAAACAATCATTAATCTCTAGTTCACCTTAGTTCATTTTTCGGGCGTTACATTAAGTGATTGGGCAAAGATCCATGGGAGTTTAGAAGGTTTAGAGTTGGAAAACGGAGAAGAAAAGATGAAGATCATGTCTGACTCTGGGGCGCCACACCTGTTAGAGTCCCTTAGGGCAGGCTTTGTCCGACAGGTCCTGGCGTGCCGCGCCAGCCAGAGCCTCTCAGGACATCCTCTTTTCGTAAGGCTCTGGCACTCTACGCCTCTCAGAGCGCCAAGGACACCTGGAGACCCCATTCTTTCCTTATCTTTTCTTACTAGTTCCTAAGTGATGTACCTATAATTCCTAGTCAATTCCAATACTCTAAGGTACATCAAAACATCATGAAATCATTCATAAACATGAAACATAAACCTTGAATCCATAATTCATGAAAGTTAGGATCAAAGTCAAGGAAGTTAAGAAGTCAAGTCTAAAGCTATGAAGTAAGTTAAAGTAAAGTTTATTAAAGCTTCCATGAGTCTTATTTAAACGTTTTAACTTCGTATTAAGTCTTAAGTTTCGAGTTAAATAAAGAGTAAAAGTTGAAGTCTTTCCTTCAAAAGATATAGGGAGCTAAGTATTTCCTAAAGAGTTGATTTAGAGCAAGAGCTTCAAGTCAAGTGAAGAGTAAAGAGTTGAGTTCATTTCTCAATAAATATAAGGGAACTAAGTATTCCCTAGGAAGTTTATAAATACTTTTACATTTAAGTTAAAGGGAAATTAAGATTTCCCAACAGAGTTTTAAACAAGAAAAGAGAACATTGATTCCAAGAGGGCTTTTTAAAGCTAAAAAGGGTTGAGCAAATTATCTCAATCTAGAGGAAGGAAGTTATTTTAAAAAGAATGAGCTAAAGTATATTTTTGGAGTAGTATTGAGCGCCGATGTGGGGATGAGGGTTCATATTAACTCAAGTCTCCATATAAATTATGTAGCCATCATGGATATTAATTGGTCATACTTTTAGATGATCACGTGAGTTTAGCCAGTGTATCCACTAGGATGAGGATGTTTTATGCGACGACAAAGTATAGGACAGTTCTGGCAGCGTAGGCGAGGTGTTGTATCACCACTTTTGGCTCATAGTGGTGGTTGTCGGTTAGAGAAACTCCCGCAGCCTAAGTTGTTGTTTTGCATTCCAACTTGCATATTCATACATTCAGTGTACTGATACCAGTTGGCCTTCATCGTTTTATGATGCAGACGCAGATAACCAAGATTAGCACCCAGCACCTCGTTGATCCAGTTTGAGCAATCAAAGTCATTGGTGAGCCTCCTGGCATTCTGGAAAAATCCTTTTTATGCTTTTTAGTATTGTTTCATTGTTAGAATGTTGTGGGGTTTGTACCGATATTCATCTTAGTATTTAATAGAGGCTTCATATTCAGATAGTCAATTAGTTCAGTTGTGCCTCTCTTATTTTAGATATTTCATTTTTGAGACTACTGAGCTATTTGGCCAAAAAAATAATCTAAGTATTTATGAGAATGCTCTTGCTTTATTATTGAGTAAGTCTTCCGCTAAGTTAAGTAAGCCAGGTCAAGGCTTCCCTCAAGGACAACAATGGTCATTGGGCGCTGGCCACGTCCAAGGTGTATGCTCGGGGTGTGACAAACTTGGTATTAGAGCGCAGAGTTCAAGATTCATAGGGAGTCTATTAAGCCGTGTTTGTAGAGTCTTAGTCATCTGTGTGAAGTGCGCCACATTTATGATTAGGAGGCTGCAACTTTTAGGAATTTCTCACTTCTTTCATAGTTTATTTCGTGCGTTAGAGCTTATCTCTAAAATGTTTCCCTCTTATTCATTCTAGCGCATGTTTCAGATCATCATGCCTCCATGAAGATTAGTCAGAGGTCGACCAGCCACAAGGAATGTTGACGAACCAGAGGTACCTAATGCATAGAACGTGCAACCTCAAGGGGAAGTCACCAATGCTGAATTCTGTGAGGCTATTCGGATGTTAAGATAAGTTGTTACTAACCAAGCCGGGCAACAAAGAGGAGCTCGACAACAAGGGACTGACACTTTTAGGATTCATGAATTTTTTAGTATGAATCCCCCAAGCTTCACTGGTTCGAGTACTACTGAGGATCCGGAAAACTTTGTGGAAGAGTTGAAGAAGGAATTCAATGTGATACATATGATTGATGTTGAAAGAGTTGAACTAGCTGTGTATCAACTCAATAATGTGTCTAAGACTTGGTTCGATCAGTGGAAAGAGGGAAGAGATGATGATGCACCACATTCGAGTTGGGCTTGATTTGAAGAAGCTTTCTTGGGGCGTTTCTTTACACGGGAATTGAAGAAAGAAAAGGTACGGGAGTTCCTTACTCTGAAACAAGATTCCTTGAGCGTTCATGAATATGGGTTGAAGTTCACCCAACTGTCTCTTTATGCTCCTGAGATGGTTAAGGATATGAGGAGTAGAATGAGCTTTTTTGTGGCTGGCTTGGATCGTGCTTCAAGAAAAGAAGGTAGTGATGCAATGTTGATTGGGGACATGAATATTTTAATGTTAATGGTGTATGTGCAACAAGTTGAAGAAAAAAAGCTGAGGGAAAAAGAGGAGTACAAGAACAAGAAATCTAAGACTGGAAATGAGTCTAATCAACTGAAGGGTGGTTCAAGTCGACCACGATTTCAGAAACAAAAGAGGCATGCACCATCATCTGTTAGTGTACATGCGCCGAGAAATAGATGTGAGTATTCTCAAACTTCAAGGCTAGAACAACCTAATTCCAATGTAGTGTGGCAAGGAGGAAGTTGGGCTCTTATATGTACTAAGTGTGGTAGGAACCACCTCGGTAAATGTTGTGATGGTCAGACAGGTTGCTACAAGTGTGGTCAAAAGGGTCACTTCATGAAAGAGTGTCCTAAAAATAAGCAAGGTTGTGGAAATCTAGGCAATAGAGCTCAATCTTTATCAGTTGCTCCACCAAACAGGGCTGCACCTATAGGAGCCACTTCAGGTACTGGCAAAGGGGCAACCGTCTCTATGCATCACTAGCCACCAAGAGCAAGACAAATCTCCAAATTTTGTCACGGGTATGATAAAAGTATTTACTTTTGATGTTTATGCTTTGTTTGAACCAGGAGCAAGTTTATATTTTGTAACTCCTTATGTTGCAAATCAGTTTGAGATTCTTCTTGAGAAACTTTGTGAACCTTTCTGTATATCTACCCCTGTTGGAGAGTCCATTCTTGCGGAAAGAGTCTATCATGATTGTCCTATTTCTATCAATCACAGAAACAACATGGCTGATATAATGGAATTAGAAATGGTAGATTTTTATGTCATTCTAGTATGGACTGGCGTCATGCCTGTTATGCACCAATATATTGTAGAACTAGAGTTGTCAAGTTTCAGATTTCTAATGAGCTAGTCATAGTGTAAAGTAGTAGTTCAGCAGTGCCTAAGGGTCGTTTTATTTCGTACCTTAAGGCGAGAAAATTAGTTTCAAAAGGATGTATCTATCACTTAGTTTGAGTTAATTACTCAAGTGCTGAGATACCTTCCCTTCAGTCAATTCCTATAGTAAAGAAGTTTCCAAAAGTTTTTCTTTATGATCTACCCGGAGTCCCTCCCTAGAGAGAGATAGACTTCGGCATATATATCATTCCAGATACTCGTCCTATATCTATTCCTCCATATAAAATGGCACCAGCAGAGTTAAAAAAGTTGAAAAAAGAGCTAAAAGATATATTAGATAAAGGCTTTATTCGACCAAGTGTCTCACCTTGGGGCGCTCCGGTCTTATTTGTGAGAACAAAAGATGGTTCCCTTAGGATGTGTATAGATTACCGTCACTTGAATAAGGTGACCATAAAGAATAAGTATCCTCTTCTGAGGATAGATGATCTTTTTGACCAACTTTAGTGTGCTTCTTGCTTCTCGAAAATTAATCTCAGAACAGGCTACTATCAGTTGAAAGTTAGGAAATGTGATATTCCAAAGAAAACTTTTAGAACCAGATATGAGCATTATGAATTTTTAGTTATGTCCTTTAGTTTGACCAATGCGCCTGCAACATTCATGGATCTTATAAACATAGTCTTCAAACCTTATTTATATTTGTTTGTCATCATCTTCATTGATGACATACTGGTTTATTCAATGAATCATGCTAGTCAGCGCAGGATTGTTCTACAGACTTTGAAAGATAATGAGCTATATGCCAAGTTCTCCAGGTGTGAGTTTTGACCTAAGTCTGTGGCATTTTTGGGCCACATTGTTTTTGGTGATGGGATTAGAGTTGATACACAAAAGATAGAAGCAGTTCAGAGTTGGCCTTGACTCATATCTCCAACAGATATAAGAAGTTCAGAGTTGGACTGGCAACTTAATCTCCCTAGACAAGTACTTCAAACAATGTAATTGTATATAACCCCAAAAAATGAGGTTTACATCCCCTATTTATAGAAATCAGATCCTAAGTTAAAAGGAAAAAAAATAAGGAAATAAACTGCAGCACGCATCTTCATTTTATGGGGTTGACCGACGGTCTATGAGTTGAGTTACGGTCTGTAGGTCCCTTCCGTGGCTCCACACTTAGCCAATTTTCCATTTTGAAAATCTCAACTGCTGAGTCAATTTCTACGGTCCAATAGTACGGATTGTCATTGAGAGGACGATTCATAAGAGCCTCCGTCACTCTATACTTTAGAATATTTTAGCATCATGAACTAGAACCACTTCTTAGATTACTTCTAAGGATCTGCAGTACGGACCGTAAGTCATTCGATGGTCTATAAGTCACCCTCGTGGTTCCACACTTAGTCATATTTCCCCGAGCTTCCACACTGCCTCTTCCTAATCCTCCCATGATTATTACCTTTGGGTCGTAAATAATTTTACGACCCGTAAGTGCATCCGTAGGTCGCTCTTTTATAAAATTTCTTCAGCTATCTCTTCAAATCTCCGCGCTTGAGTTTGTTTCCTGAAATCACAACAAAACAAATAAAACTAACATAAAATGACCCTCTAACACGCACAAATCATGAGTAAAAAGTAACAGTAGTACAATTAACTCATGGTACATCAACACCCTCAACTTAAGGTCATTGTTTTTCCTTAAGCAACATATTATTACTCTAAATGACACTTGTATAGAAGCAAGCACTTTAAACACAAGCAATCACGTGGCTCTCTATCCTAACTCTTATTTCAGTGAAGCTTTGTTCTCTTAGACTTAAACAAGCTAAATTGTACGGATCCAAACATGGAACATTAGACAAATAAACATACCACATACACTTTTTGTTATCCCTAGAGTATCAACTTTCCGACAATGTCACTAGTGACCTTACTTCAACAGAAATCCCCCTTTTTTCATACAATGTAAATTAAGTTTTGAGTATAGGGATTCATTCAATTTTCATGCTCAGAAGTAATTATCAAGTACAAGTAGTGCTCAATACCATAGGATTTCCCTTATTTTCACTACCTAGACTCTCCAAACTAGACTAGGATAACTATAAGACTTTCTAAGCTTATAATGTAGGCTCAGGTTTAGGTGTGGTACATTTGGGTACATTTAGTGACTTTCTGCCCTCCTTGACATTACATTTAGGCCTTCTACCTCTTTTTGCCCTATCTTTGACGTCATAATTCTTTTTCTCTTCTTTTCTTTGACTCCTTTCTCAGTTTGTTCACTATCTTTCTTTTTATGGATTTCAGCTTTCGCAAAGTCACATCCTCTTTTTCACTTATTCTTTTCTTTTCTTTTCAACATCTAACTCTTTTCACATTCAATTTTTTTAGATTTCCCTTTCATAGCCACCCTCAACTCATGGTGTATCTTTGAGTCAAGGTGCAAAATATCCACTATCGGGTCAGGGCCAAGAATGACGTCACTTTTGCATTATCCACCCTCAACTTAGGCTTTTGACCTAAGTCAAGGTGCACATATCCAAGGAAGGACTGAGACAAAACATTAGATTCTGGAATTTGAGTTAGGGAGTTAGAAATAATTGGTTTCTTTTAGGCTCAAAACATTTGGATCAAAGGGAAAATTCATTTCATTTGGTTGGACTCTCTTTGGGCTATTTGTGGCCTATTCAGAACAAGGGCCTATGATTACTACCTAGCCACTAGAGTAGAATATCTTAGCAGGACTAACCAGGCAAGTTGTAGATTGTCACCACACTATTTGATTCATCTACAATTCTCACACACACTTGGCACCTAGTTTTATCTTTAGATCATCACATTACTCCATTTAAGTTTTAGCTTAAGTCATGCAATCAAATCAGTCTCTTTTTCGTCATACCCAGATGCAGCATATTCAGCTTATTCTAATCCATACTTTTAGCACATATACACAAAATTATGGATGTATATCATTTTTTTGTACTAGCAAATTCATGCCATCATGCTTTCTTTTTATTCATGCTTGTAGACATATTAAACAGGTCTATAATAGAAAGTAAACACTCTTGGAGAAAAAAACACAGGCAAGAAAACTCCAAGAGAGGATCACGAGTTGGGTTACTCAGGCTTCACCCTATTGATACGCTCAAACTTACTTCTCAAATAAGAAGTAAAGCGGTCGTGTCAAGTAAATAACCCAACTAATGAGGTTGAGATCGTTCCCACGAGGAAAATAGTTTAGACTTAACTTCAATCTATTATTACTATCGTTCAGTCAATTACTTCCTTGGATAGCAAAAATGATAAAGGGGGGTTTTCTATTTCTAAATAAATGAAAATACCTAGCGAAAATTAAAGGAGACAACTAACAGCTTCGAATGTTGGAGTTTAATCAATTAATCAAAGTAACTAGGGTTTACATGTTCCCCACAGGTTCATAACTTGATAATTCTAACTATAACAATTCTTTCCTAGTATCTTGCATGCAAAGTGATAAGTTATGTATTTCTAAATCCTTGGTCCGGCATCTAGAAAATTTCACTCCGCACCTTCGTCCGGCTACGTGTGTTGCTATACCAACCCTTATCTTTACCTCATATTAAGCATCGTATTCGATATTTGACTAAGTTATTACCTCGTACCAATAAATACTAGCCTATTAGATAGTATACACTAAATCTATGTTGATAATTCTCTTTCTATTATCTACCTCCTTGGTCCTGCAAGTAGCATTAAGGCGAGTTCTAACGTTGTCCATCCTTTAAAAAGACTTCTAAGCGAAAGAATTATCAATACATGCAAGACACTCTTCTAGAATTGTTATTTTAGTTAGGTTTTACCTCATTATTTGCCTATGGTTCCCACAACCCTAGTTATGGAGTTTAGTTACCCATAGTCATAATCACAATATTCAAATATATGGTATAAGAATTCATGTACTTACTTCAATGAGAAAGAGTAAAATCCGAAAGTTCGCTTGATTAATCAACAAAAATCACCAACAATCAATTACAAGAATCTCAAATAATCAAGAATCTCACAAAAGGTCTAAAAAAATAATCAAGAGTCTAACAATATTCAAAGGTCTAACCTCCAAAATGAGGTTTTTCGAACTATTTATAAAAAAATAAAAACCTAATTACATAAGGAATCTAGCTGGAAATCTGTCAAAACGCGGCTGGGTCGACGGACCTCGCGACGGATCGTCGTGATCACGACGAACCGTCGTGGACTTCGTCGTCCCATACTTGTTCAATTTCTTCTTCTGCTCTCTTCATTATCCTCGACGACAGATATGACGGATCGTCACAGGCACAACGGTCCGTCGAGGGCCTCAGTTCCAAAACACTTAAACTCTTGGAATTTGGGTACTGGGACTACTTCTCTGAACTTCATGAGGAACCAGCAGGACGGACCATTATGGATACGACGGTCCGTCACGCACTCCGTAACCCCACACTTGGTCAGACTTCCCCATCTTCCTTCAGCAGCTGCACTACGACGCCACCTACGGACCGTCACGGGCACGACGAACCGTCACAAGCTCCGTAGGTTGTACTTTTCTTCATTTCTCGCTCAAAAACCTCCGCATTCCTCTTCTAGACAGATTTCCTGCAAATAAAGAGAAACTTACATAAAATTAGCACAAAAAACTTTTGGACACACTAAACTTAAGGAAAAAGTATTAATAATACCGTGAAACCACGGTATATCAACACCCTCAACTTAAATTCGTTGTTTGTCCTCAAGCGACGCACTATGACTTAATACAAAATCTTTGTACAATAGTATCCATCTTTTATCTTTCGCAATCATTTGGCTATCAATCCCGATCAATCTCATCATATTTATGCATGCTATCACTATTAGGCTTGAATTATGTGGAATCAGA